>NC_088331.1:29472500-29772500 GCF_036884655.1 Musa acuminata AAA Group | reverse complement strand
TAAAGTTCATTATGAACTGTGAAAAGGAATCTGGTAGGGACTGAAGCACAATGTCCACACACAAGTTATCCTCTAGGACCATTCCTAGACCTGTGAGTTTCTCTATCCACTCAATCATCTTTAGGACATGGTTCTGAACCGGTGTCCCCTCAGTCATCCTAGCGCGGAAAAGGCTCTTGGATATCTCATATCGTTGAGTCCTTCCCTGTTCCTCAAACAATTTACGGACATGTAGGAGAATGGATCTGGCATCCATCTTTTCATGTTGTCTCTGTAACTCTGGAGTCATAGAGCCCAACATATAGCACTGAGCAAGAGTGGAGTCATCAATGTACTTCACGTAGCGAGCGATCTCATCCTCGCTTGCCCCTTCTTCGGGCGTAGGCATCACTGTATCAAGGACGTACACGATTTTCTCCGCTGTGAGAACAATTCTCAAGTTACGGAGCCAATCCGTATAATTTGGACCAGTGAGGCGGTTGACATCAAGTATGCCACGTAAGGGATTTGAAAGCGACATTTTCTGAAAATAAAGATGTAGCAAAAATGAATAACATGCAGATTTTGCAAGAAATAAACTATCAAGATATGAACTTCTATCTTAATATGCTCCCACTATTTTACTAACGAGTCACGCGACACCCTCAGCACGTGAAACGGAAGTCTCCGGCAGACTTCTAGTGGGGATCAGGATCCAATCAGCGTCTTAGTGTAACTTCGAGGGACTCGACCAATCACACTAAGCCTAAAAGGTAGACAACTCTTGCCGATCACAACTCCTTGTGATTCCCGTCCTGTTCGGCCTCCGAATCACCATGGCCTCGAGGGACTCGACCAACCATGATGCTCGGTTAAGTCAACACCTTCGTTACAAGATGAGTCTGATTTGATGATATACCCTCGAGGGACTCGACCAAGCATATCATGCCCTCAGGTCACCGGTGACATCTCTATGTCGTAAGCAAGATAGCGAATCGCGATATAGGTGAGTCTCGAGGGACTCGACCAACTCAACCTACACCGGGATTCGGTTCCTACTCATAACGATGGAAGGCCACGTGGGTCAATCTAATTGCCTCACGTTTACCGACTTAATTTTATCGAGAGATGTTTCTATGATTTGGTCTCCTAATATGACATGTCACACATATACATATTTAATATATATCTACATCGCATGCAAATATATATACATATCTAGTATGTGTATAAGCAATCACACCAGATGATCATGGACCACAACCTAATATGATTAGGCCCGAGCCAGTAGGCCTAATCACTCACGTCAAGATCTATGTGTGCAACGGTGCATCTCCATGCCTTGTGATCGTCCATCTCGTCCTCGTCGGTTCCGTCGACATCTTGATGCATCTCCATGCATCACGATCGTCCGTCTCGTGGGTCCCGCTATGGCTTCCACGCTCCCGCTGCGCCTCTGATGTGATTACAACTTAATCATAGGCACGCAGGCCCGACAATAAACGAGAAATATAATGGAGGTTCGCAGACCTCAATAATAATAATCACAAGTACACACATCACACGGTCCATGATCATCCGTCCACTCATCATACATCACATGTATAAATAATCATCATCATGTAGGACTACTAGATAATAATAAAAATAATAATCAACTAAACCTTTTAATTAATTAATATTTTCTGAAATCAGGGATATATAGGGAATTTCTCAATTCCTAAGGGTATTTTCGTAATTTGGACAAAAGACAGAAACTGGAATTTCTCAAATTCCGAGGGGGCAAAACTGTCTTTTTGCCCAGAAAACCCTAATGCCCTTCTCCCCCTTGCTGCTGCGCCGCCGCCGCCGCCACCCTGCTGGCGGCGGCCTATGCGGCGAGGGCGAGGGCACTGCCCTCGCCTGCAGGTGGCACGCCCGCGGGGTCGCTGCCGCTGCAGGTGGGCGCCCCCGCGGGCGGTTCTGCCCGCGAGTCAGCGCCCGCAGGTGGTGCTGTCTCGCTGGCGGCCGCCCCTGCGGGGTTTTTGCCCGTGGGAGCAGCGGCCACAGGCGCCGCTGCCCTGCTGTGCCTCAGCCCGCGCTGCTGCCCCGCGGCGCCTCTGCCCGCGGGCTCAGTGGCCGCAGGCGCTTCTACCGAGCGGGCTGCCAGCCCCGCCGGCCGCAAGCCTGCTGCAAGCAGACCGCCGGCCGGCTGCTGCAGGCATGCAGATCGAGGGCAGCAACTGTTGCTGCCCTTCCTTGCTTTTGCGTCAACGATTTTGACGTCAATATTCTTCCTAAACACAACACACGCAGTTCAAAAACCAATCATTCGCACGAACAACCTGGCTCTGATACCACTTTTGGGAAATCATAGGGGGCGACATCATATGCGCAGCGGAAGAACAAGAAAACAAAAATCCCCGATTCCCAAAAAGATGTTCATCGTCGTGCGAAGATTGGTGCGCAAAATCCGCAAAAAACACAAAACTGCATATAAAGATTGTGTTACCTAGGGAGATCGTATATCCCTGTTTCCTTGCAGATCCTTAGGAGAGGGTGAAGGAGGTCAAGCGTCCTCCTCTCTAGCGGTGATCCACACGGCAGGGTTACGACGACGCCCTCAAAACTCCAGGCCTGCTCTGAGGTGGAGAGGGAGAGGAGAATAGGAAAGGCAAGCAAAGACTCTAGCCTATGAGGCTCTGAATCCCTCCTGTTTATAGAGGTCCCATGTCAAACCCTAATGGGTCCTCCCCTAGTGGGTATTGGATCTGCATCCAATAAGACAAGGTCTCCGTCGGATATCTCATATTCGAACCTCTACTCATCGCAATACCTACCATATGTGTGTGACCCTCTAGGCCCAATATCGAGCTGGCCGTGAGTCATACCTGTCAGAACTCCTTCTAACTCAGTGAATTATTATCTCTGTAATATTTCACTCGACTCATCGACTACGGACGTACTAGGCCACTACGCCGTAGTCCCCAGACGATACAGGGGAATCCAATCCATTGGACTTATCTGTCCTCAGTTACCGTGTATCTATAGTCACTCATCCATCTAATATCCCATAGACCGTATATCGAGCATGGTGCTATCAAACCCATACGGTTTCTACTCGAGTCTCGCTCTAATCGGATTCTCTTGGAGAACTCTTTATCTCTCAACCCGAATGACCTTGGCCAGGGATTTGTCTGAGCAAGAACACATGGGATATTCCTCTCATGATGCCGAGAGTAGATGATCCTCTATCGACACTCAATAGCCCTTGTAAGGTCGACTACCACTCCCAATGACCAGTTGTACTAGATATGGGACAGCCAAACCTATAAGTCTGGTATCAAAGAGTGGAGCACTCATACAGGACATCCTTGGTGTCTCAAGTCTAAGGACCAGATATACCACTAGGACTACGGAATCGCTGTCTGACAATAAGGCATCATCAACCATCCAGCATTCCGTAAGCGGATCAATCAGTGAACTCATTCTCCAATGAGCACCTGTACTGTATCCCTAGTGTCCCTACACGAGCAGCTATGAGACCAGCTGCATCCATCATATGGACGGGTATACAGCACACCAGTCTGTCCGGTTATCACGATGTCCCTCTCGAGTAACTTATGACCGGGATTATTTAGGATATGTGTTTAAAGGTGAATCGATCTCATTATCGTGATCTCATCACGATCTGATTCCCATTGCACAAATCCAAGGACATCACAATATATATATGCATTTATGCAATAGTTATAAAGTGATATACGCCAAAATATAATAAGCAGAAAGATTCTGTATCAAGTCACACGTGCCATCACTCACGTGATTGGCTTGCTAGGCACCTATGACTAGCACTAACATATTTTCCTCTGGCACAACATGATTTTTCCTACTTTAATTGTCTCATTCCGATCAAAGCATCCTGTGTCACTCAAAACGTAGATTAAAACATAAACACTTATCAATTGGTTTCACCATCAAAATATGAGATTCAACAAGTAGGGATACAATGCAGATGCTTATTATAGAATGGGTTCACTGAATGATTTGCTCACGGAATGCTGGTTGGTTAATGATACCTCATCATCAAACAGTTATTCCATAGTCTTAGTTGTGTGTTTAGTCCTTAGACTTAGACATTAAAGATGTCTTATATGAATACTCTACTCTTTGATACCGGACTTATAGGTCTGGAAGTTCTAGATCTAGCATAGCGAGTCATCAGGAGTGAAAGCCAATCTTACGAGAGCAATTGAGTATCAATAGAGGATCATTCGCTCTCAATATCATGAGAGGAATGTCCGTGTATTCTCGATCAAGCAAATCCTTGGCCAGAGTCATTTGGATTAAGAGATAAGGAGTTTTCCGGAAGAATCCGATTAAAGCGAGACTCGAGTAGATTCCGTATGGGTCTGACAACACCATACTAGGTATATAGTCTTTGGGATATTAGATAGATGAAAGAATATATATACATGGTAACTAAGGGCAGACATGTCTAATGGATTAGATCCCCCTATATCATTTATGGACTATGATGTAGTGTCATAGTATGTTCATAGTCGACGAGTTGAGTGAATTATTATAGGATAATAATTCATTGAATTAAGAGTTCTAATTGGTGCAACTCACGACCAGCTCAGTATTGAGCCTAGAGGGTTACACACATATGGTGGATGACACAATGAATAGAGGATTGGATATATGATATCTAATAAGCCATTGTTTTATTTCATCCATTGGGTGAGATCCAATAGGAGCTTATAGTAGATAATTGGATAGAGATCTAATTTCTATTAAACTATGGATAATTGGATGGAGATTCATTATCTAATATGCTAGGGTAATTGGATAGAGATCCAATACCTAATAAGGCAAGATCCATTAGGGTTAGCAACAAGTCTCTCTATAAAAGGGATTTGATACTAAATGAGTTATAAGACTGAACACCTTTAGCTGCCACCTCCCTAACCTCCCCCCTTCTTCTTCCAGTGATCTATCCCCTCTTTGGCGTGAGAGGAAAATAAGAGAGCTGACCCTTTGGTGCTACCCTTGTTTGTGTGGTGGTGTGCAGAAGTGACAAAAGAATACCTTATGTGAGGAGGTGTGTCGTCGCTTCATCCATCATGTGGATCACAACTAGAGAGGATCTTACAATAGCTTATTTATCTATGGACTTAGATATATAATTTTGGAGATATATGATCTCCTGTAAGTAAGAGCATCTCATGAATCTTAGTTTTTGATTTTATGAGTTTTTTGCTCTCAATTGTCGCATGAAGATCCTATATCATTTTTTAGGAAAATCAGTATTGTTTTTAGTTTTCGACTACGTATGTGATGCTTTTCCAAAGTTTCCCAATAATATCAGAGCCAAATTCATCGTCCGATGATTAGTTATAAATTGTGTGTTATTGCATGCTATATAGAATCGATTTCTATGTAAACTAGTTACGTTTCTCATCAATTTTAGATTAGAACAACATAGTTTTTGGTGTATGAACTGTTTAGACGTCCAAAGTCTTGTTGACATTAGATTTGATGAGGAATTATGAAAGGGCAGCAAGGGTTGCTGCCCACAATTCAAGTGTAATAGGTTGTAGTGTGCGAATATTCCTACAAAAGGGTGCAACATCAAGCTGGCCGAGAGGGCTGCTTGCAGCCCTCTGGTCAAGACAGCTACTTGCAACCATCTAACCTGAGATACTCCATGGCCAAGGGCTACTTGCAATGCCTTGGCTGAGGATCGTAAAGGCATTGGGGGGGGGGGGTGTGTAAATTATTGCTTTTGAACTAAAGTTTCAATTTGAAAGTTTGATCGATAAACTATATCAAAAATATATTTAACTTAAAATGTGAGTAAGGGTAGTAGCAACTAAATCAATTAGTACTAGTAAGAAAAAGTATAAAGAGAAATGTAAACCGATTTATAATGGTTCGGTCATCCCGACCTATATCCACTCCCGATTCTTCTTCCCTCGAGGCCGCTGGCTTTTACTACTAATCTTCTTTTCAATGGGCGAAGATCAACCACCTTTGTTACAACCCTTTCTCCTTTTCATAAGTTTAAGAGAGAACCTTTACACATCTCTTTTACAAAAGCCTCACACCTCTCTTAGAATGACCTCTAAACTTACGGAGGAAGAGACCTAAAACTTTTCAAGAGAGTTTACAACACTTTTATCCTTCAAAATTTTTGCTCTTTTCTTGCTTTATCAAGCAAACATAAGTGGGGTATTTATAGACCCTAAATGGCTTAAAAAATGAAGCTAAAAATTTAAATCCCCAGATTTTTAGGGTACTAGTAGTACTCTCACTTGACAAAGCCTGTAAATCGAGGCTTTAGTGGTACCACCACTTAGCTAGGCGATACTACCATGGACCTAGGTGGTACTATCGTTGACATTGGTAGTATTACCATCGGGATTCTCGAAAAAGCACAGTTCGTGCTTTTCAGCTCATAGGTGGTACCATCGCCTAGGCTTGGTGGTACCACCACCCACCCCAATCCCAAGTCACTGAATTGGCCTTTCAACAGGCTTAATTCAGCTCTAGTTTAGGCTCAATGGACTTTTAATTAAGTTTGCATAATTACAGTCCACAATTGGCTAATACTTAGTAAGTTATATCTAAATCATCTACTAACAGAACATATGTTTATTTTTTAATTTACCAAATTTATCAGAGAGATATATATGATCCTTTTTTTGTAATTTATATTTCTTACCAACTATTTTAAGTTCATCATACAAATTATGAAATGCATCAAGTAATTCATTATAAGGTAAAGATATTTCAATTGAGTCATGAATCTCATTGCTAAAAGCTATATACGAGTAGTTTGCTACTTCATCTTCATTGGTTTATTCTTCGTCTTCTGATGTACTTGATTCACCCCATATTACGGCGGACCAAAATGCTTAAGCGGGAGGTTACATAGTACACTCATCAGACCCTTATAAGCTAATCATACATATCCCCAACTCAATTAGCTTGACGTCCTCGTAAGGCCTGACATATCCCAGATCGAACCCTAGCATAGTGCATGTGAGGTTTAACTCAGTGGTGGCTCCACGCCGTGATGAGTTCTCTGACTCCATCCACGGGTATCCCTTTTCTACTACAGCCCTCTCACCCTGCCCTAATGCTAGGTCGGCTCTGATACCAAATATTATGACCCGAGCCTGATGGGCTAACTAGCCTATCAACTTCGTTTGGTCTAATCCACTGACCAAAATACTTAAGCTGAAGTTGATAGTAATACACTCATCAGACCCTTATAAGCTATTCTTAGTCTTGCCCACTTTCGATGTGGGACTAATTAGGGATGTTACAATCACCCCCACTCAAAGGCTTGATGTCCTCGTCAAGCCCCAACATAACCCAGATCAAACCCTAGCATAGTGCGCAGACCAAAATGCTTAAGCGGGAGGTTACATAGTACACTCATCAGACCCTTATAAGCTAATCATACACATTCCCCACTTCTGATGTGGGACTAATGGGATATTACATTATCCCCAACTCAATTAGCTTGACGTCCTCGTAAGGCCTGACATATCCCAGATCGAACCCTAGCATAGTGCATGTGAGGTTTAACTCAGTGGTGGCTCCACGCCGTGATGAGTTCTCTGACTCCATCCACGGGTATCCCTTTTCTACTGCAGCCCTCTCACCCTGCCCTAATGCTAGGTCGGCTCTGATACCAAATATTATGACCCGAGCCTGATGGGCTAACTAGCCTATCAACTTCGTTTGGTCTAATCCACTGACCAAAATACTTAAGCTGAAGTTGATAGTAATACACTCATCAGACCCTTATAAGCTATTCTTAGTCTTGCCCACTTTCGATGTGGGACTAATTAGGGATGTTACAATCACCCCCACTCAAAGGCTTGATGTCCTCGTCAAGCCCCAACATAACCCAGATCAAACCCTAGCATAGTGCGCAGACCAAAATGCTTAAGCGGGAGGTTACGTAGTACACTCATCAGGCCCTTATAAGCTAATCATACACATTCCCCACTTCCGATGTGGGACTAATGAAATATTACATTATCCCCAACTCAATTAGCTTGACGTCCTCGTCAAGGCCCGACATATCCCAGATCGAACCCTAGCATAGTGCATGTGAGGTTTAACTCAGTGGTGGCTCCACGCCGTGATGAGTTCTCTGACTCCATCCACGGGTAGCCCTTTCCTACTGCAGCCCTCTCACCCTGCCCTAATGCTAGGTCGGCTCTGATACCAAATGTCACGACCCGGGATTTTGGTCTTGAGGACCAAAATGAAGTTATTGGCTAGTTAGCTCATCAGTCCCGGGTCGTGACATTTGGTATCAGAGCTGACCTAGCATTAGGGCAGGGTGAGAGGGCTGCAGTAGGAAAGGGCTACCCGTGGATGGAGTTAGAGAACTCATCACGGCGTGGAGCCACCACTGAGTTAAACCTCAATAACTCCATTTTGGTCCTCAAGACCAAAATGCTTAAGCGAGAGGTTACGTAGTACACTCATCAGGCCCTTGTAAGCTAATCATACACATTCCCCACTTCCGATGTGAGACTAATGGGATATTACAATTATATCCTTTTTAAATTTATTTTCATTCTTAGATTTTTGTTTTACAAAGTTTGTTTTGTTCTTTTTCATGAACATTTTAAATTTTCTTAAGAGCAGTGCTAAGCTTAAGCTTTAGCTTAAGTAGTCTTTTTTGGTTCTAGGTGTAATATCTTTTCTATTTTTTAGAAGATTTTCTTAGTGTTTGTCATGTGCATTACAATTCATTTCATAAATCATTAATAATCCTATGAGTTCTTCAAGAGGAATGTTTTTTAAGTCCTTTGCTTCTTCGATTACAATTACTTTTGGATCCAAACATTTTAGAAGAGATCTTAAAATTTTATTAACCAATTCAATATTAGTATAACATTTACCAAGAGCTTTCAAATCATTGACAACATCTATCAAACGATTGTATATGTCACCAATGATTTCGCTTATCTTATTTCTACATAATTCATAACTATGCACCAAGAGACTAATATTAGATTCTTTTATCATGATTGTGCCTTTATGAGTAACTTCAAGTATGTGTCAAATATCATATGCAGTTTCACATGTAGAAACATGATTAAACTTATATTTGTCTAAAATACAAAATAAAGCGTTTATGACTTTAGCATTTAAAGAAAATATTTTCCATTCATTCATTGGTCTGGAGGATTTTTGAAAATCACATTCAATAACATTCCATAAATCAAAATCCATAGAAATCAAGAAAATATGTATTCATATCTTCCAATAAGTATAGTTCGTCCCACTAAACATAAGAGGATGAGTGATAGAGTAACCCTTTTGATTGTCAGAAAAAGTCATTTAATCTCTCTTGGGTGTTAAACCAACTAAGAGAACTTGGCTGTGATACTAATTGTCAGGATTGTAAAGGCACTAAGGGGGGGGGGGTGTAAATTAGTGCTTTAAAAAAATTTCGGTTTGAAAGTTTCGATCGATGAAACCCATATAGGAAATACATTTAACTTAGAATGTGAGTAAAGGTAGTAAGTAACTAAATCAGTTAGTAATAGGAAGTAGAAGCATAAAGAGAAATACAAACCAAATTTATAGTGGTTTAGTCATCCCGACCTATGTCCACTCCTGATTCCTCTTCCTTCGAGGCCACCGGCCTTTACTACCGATCTTCTTTTAATAGGCAAAGATCAACTATATTTGTTATTACTTTTTCTTCTTTTTATAGGTTTAAGAGAGAACCCTTACATCTCTCCTATGCAAAAGACCTCTCACCTCCCTTAGAATAACTTCTTAATTCAAGGAGGAAGAGACTCAACACTTTTCAAGAGTTTATAACACTTTAAACTTAAAATTTTTCATTGCTTTGTCAAGCAAGTATGAGAGAGATATTTATATACCCTAAATGACTTTAGAAATAGAGCTAAAAATTTAAATCCTTGGGTTTTTGGGATACTAGTAGTATCACTACCTGCATTGGGTGGTGCCACCACCTGACATCTTGGGCATTAGCGGTACCACCGCCTAACACAGTATGAGAGAGATATTTATATACCCCAAATGACTTTAGAAATAGAGCTAAAAATTTAAATCCTTGGGTTTTTGGGATACTAGCAGTATCACTACCTACATTAGGTGGTGCCACCACCTGACATCTTGGGCACTAGCGGTACCACCGCCTAACACAGTTTAGGAGACTGTGTTCTGGTGGTACCACCGCTAATCTAGGTGATACCACTGCTTGATACTGGGTCGTACTATCACTGACCCTAACTATACCACCATCGGGTTTTCCAAAAAAAGTATAATTCATACTTTCCAGGTCACCAGTAGTACCACCGCCTAGCCCAACCTCAAAGTTACTAAATTAGACTTTCAATAGGCCCAATTTAATCCTGATTTAGGCCCAATGGACTCTTAATCAAGTTGGCATGGTTACACCCAAACCAACTCAATTAGACACTTAAACTACTTCGATTAAGACTCAACAACTACAATCATGAAGCCTACATTGTCCGGCATATCATCAGTTTATCCCGTACTTCATCCAAACTTCCGGTGCATCGTCCTCTCCTTCAGTGTATTGCCCAATCCATCGACATATTGGCCTCTTACAACATCCAATCTTCTTGGCGCAATACCCGATCCTTCTAGCTCGATGCTCGATCTTTTATATGATGCACTCCGGCCTGACGACTAATTCTCCTACTTCAATGATTTATCTTTTCATGATCAAAGTTTCTGCTGCGTCACTTATCTCAAGTGCTCATTAGTTCATAAACTCATCAATTGATTTCATCATCAAAATTCAGGATTCAACATCTACTATGGTAAATATAAGCATTGGAAAAAAAAACTACAAAGAGTTTATTGCAGAAAAAGATAAAACAAAAGTTAGAGAAGCTTCGGGTACATTTATGATTGATCTCCATTTGTCATAAAATTATGATAGTATATGGGTATTGAATACCAATAATATATCACATATATGTAATTTGTTGTAGGTTCTAACAAGACCTATGAGATTAGCAAGATGCGAGATGGACCTCAGGATAAAGAATGGTATAAAGGTTGTCGTTGTTGCCATTAGGGAGGTCACACTACAGTTGCCTGGTAGGGCCCTTTAAATTAGATGTTTGCTATTTTATTCCTTCAATTAAAAAAAATATTATTTTTATTTTTTATTTAATAAATAATGGATATATATTAGTTTTAAAAATAATAGTTGTTCATTGATCTTAGATGATGAGATTATCGGTAGAGGAACATTAAATAATGGTTTCTTCATATTAGATGATGCTCCATATATCATAAATGTAAGTATATCTAAGAAGAAGCGAGATGAGATAAGCAATGCATATATATGACATTGTAAGCTGGGTCATAGCCATGAAAGAATAATTTAGATATTGATAAAGGATGTATACTTAAATCTATTTGATTATAAATCATATGCAATCTGCGAGTCTTACATTTAAGGGAAATTGATCAACTCTTCATTTAGTGGAACTAGAGAGTGAACCACTGAGTTACTACAACTCATACATAGTGATGTATGTGGTCATATATTAACTCAAGCCATAGGTAATTATTCTTACTTCATTACATTAATTGATGACTTCTCTAGGTATGAACTTATGTACTTGATGAAGTAAAAGCCCAAGGCCTTAAGAAATTTAGGGAATATAAAAATGAGGTAGAAAACTAGACTGGAAAGAGTATCAAAACTCTTCGATCAGATTAAGAAGGTGAGTACTTAAGTACATAGTTTATCCAATTCCTCAAAGACTATGGAATCCTATCCCAATCTTTTTTTACTTGCTCATAAGCCTCATTCTAAGAACATGTTCTTTAAATATTTTAGACTGTAAAACTTTAGTAAGTAGATTAGCAATCATTATGGTAGTGCTCAAGTTCTCAATTAACACTTAGACTCTTTCTCTAACTATGAAGTGCTTCATCTCGATATGTTTGGAACCATTAGAGTACTTGTCATTCTTAGAGAAAAAAAATATTATGGTATTATCATAAAATATCTTTAGCGATTTGACAATTGAGTCGACTACACCAAACCTGAAAAGAAATTTCGTAGCCAGAAAGCATGATTTATGGCCTCAAAGAATGCCACAATTTCAGCTTCCATTATTGATGATGCAACAAGTGATTGTGTTACATTTTTTTAAGAAATTGACTCTCTAACTAATATGAATATAAATCCTGAAGTTGACTTCCTATTGTTAAGGTAATTTATAAAATCAACATCTGAATATCTTATCACTTCAAGCTGATATGATCTCCTATATGTGAGGATATAATCTTTTGTCCCCTATGGATATCTTATTATTTTCTTTACGACTTTCAATATTTTATTTTTGGGTTGCTCTGATATCTACCTAGTATTACAACTGTAAAACTATGCAAGCATAAGAAATATCCTTCATTTGATTCTTTTTTGAGTTATTTTTTAGACATTGGTTTTGACTAAATTTTTTACCTCTAGTAATATGTGTATCATTAGTTGAACAAAGTTGCATATTAAATTTCTCCAAGACTCGATCAATATATCCTTTCTAAGATAGTCCTACCAATCCTTGGAATCTATCTCTAAATATCTCAATGCCAATAACATAGGTTGCCTCATCCATATCTATTGAAATCTTGGATTTTGATGATGAAATCAATTGATGGGTTAATTGATCTAATCCATATTATTGAAGTTAAGTATGCAGGATTAACTACGATAGCCTAAAAATATAAAGCAAGGATACCAGAGTCAAGTTCGATGGACGATTGAGAGTCCGAAGATTCGTCGGTGATGTTGTCGGAACCAACTAAGCAAGATCGAAGACGTATCGGAACTTTTGGAAGTCTGCCAAAGAGATCGTCAGAGGTTCGCAGAGATCACCGAGAAGGCTCGGCTACTCATTGAATTCGTCACAAGATCGGGAGCCTGCCGAGAGTCCGCCGGAAGAAACCCGAGGGCGTATCGGAAGTCTGCCGGAAGATCACAGGAAAGCTCGCCGAAACAAAACTCAACGTTTGTCGGATGAAAACTTGCTTAGGATTATGTTTTTGAGTATGTAGTTCACATGTAATTAGGGTTAGGATTAAGGGATGATCCTATATCTTGGTTAGGGGCCAACTAGGCCCAAAAGTGACCTGGTTTGGGACGGAATTAAAGCATAACCAGAGATCTGCAAGGACGGGCGGTGGCACTGCCCAGAGCCCGAAGTGTCAGGCAGTGGCACCGCCCAGCACCCGAGATCAGGCGGTGGCACAGCCACTGATAGGCGGTAGCACTGCCAGTATACCATCAAACAGACATTGACAGGCGGTGGCACTGCCAGTCTCAGAAACCCAAGAGAATTCAAAGTTTAGAGCCCAAATTTGAATCCTCTTGGGGCCTATAAATACCCATCAATTCTCAGTAGAGAATATAACGTTTGCAAAGCATTAATTTGAGATAAGAGCCTTAGCAAAGTCTTAGCAAGTCGTGTTTTCAAATTGCTTAAGTGTTCACCTCCTTTCTTCTTATTGAAAAATTGTAAGAGTGTGAACCACTTGTAAAGGTTGTAAGAGGGATATTAGTCCTTCCCCTTCAAGTGATTTGCTAGTGGAAGTTGGAAGCCTTATTGAAGAAGGCTTCGCAAGTGGATGTAGGTTATTTGACCGAACCACTTTAAATTGGCGTGTTCATTGAATTTGTGAGTACTTACCTTTCTGCAATCGTTTTCAGTTTCTTACTTTACTCAAGTTATAATCAAAGCGAAATCTCCTTGCATTTTACGAAATCATTTTCGAACTTACAAGTTTTAATCCGCTGCACTAATTCACCCCCCCTCTTAGTGCCGCTCCGATCCTAACAATTGGTATCAGAGCGAGGCTCACTCTCATATTTGGTTTAATACCCAAGAGAGATGGCTTACTCCGGCATGCATGAGGGTCATTCTATCATACGTCCACCTATGTTTAATGGGTCGGATTACACGTATTGGAAGACCCGTATGAGGATCTTCCTCATTTCCATGGATTTCGAGCTTTGGACTATTGTCGAAAATGAATTTCAAAAATCTTCTCTTCCGATGAGCGAATGGAATGAATCGGAGAAGAAGGTTTTTGCTTTAAACGCAAAGGCTATGAATGCCTTGTTTTGTGCACTAGACAAAAATGAGTTTAATCGTGTTTTAATTTGTGATTCGGCGTTTGATATTTGGAGAACTCTTGAGGTCACTCATGAAGGCACTATCCGAGTGAAAGAGTCCAAAATCAACATCCTTGTGCACTCTTATGAACTCTTCCGAATGAAACCAAGTGAGTCTATCGGAGACATGTACACCCGTTTCACGGATGTCATCAATGGACTCAAAGCTCTTGGTAAAGATTTCTCTAACTTCGAACTAGTAAATAAAATCTTAAGATCCCTTCCTAAACGTTGGGATCCAAAAGTTACGGTCATTCAAGAGGCCAAGGACCTTAAAACATTCCCTCTTGAAGAACTTATTGGGTCTCTAATGACCTACGAAATGATGTATCAAGATCATGACGAACTTGAGAACCCCCTACCAAAGGATCATGACGAACTCGAGAACCCCCTTCCAAAGAACAGGAAGGATATGACACTGACATCTCAAGAAGATCACTTGAAAGGAACATCAAGTGATGAGGACAGTGAAAATGACATTGCACTCTTGACTCAAAATTTTAAAAAAAATTTAAGAAAGAACAAATTTAAAAATAATACCAAAAACATACTTGAATATAAAAAGGACCAAGTGATATGCTATGAATATAAGAAGCCAGGGCATTTCAAAAATGAATGTCCCCAAGCCAAGAAGAAGCAACCAAAGAAGAAGAAAGCACTAAAGGCAACTTGGGATGATTCAAGTGATTCCGAAAGTGAAGAAGTTAGCAACAAAGAGGAGGCAAACTTCGCACTAATGGCTTTAGGAGAAGAGGTATGTGATTTAATTAATGAAGATTTATCTTATGAAGAACTCTCTATGGCTTTTCATGAATTATTTGATGAATGTAGAACTATTAGTAAGAAGTTAAATATCTTAAAGAAAAAGCATGTTTTACTACAAAATAAGTTTGATAGTCTTCAAACTCCTCCATGCTCTAAGTGTGAGCATTTAGAAGCAATAAAAAATAAAAATTTACTTCTTAAAGAAACCTTAAAAAAGTTTAAGGTTGGTAGCAAAGGATTGGATATGATCCTTGCAAACAAGGGTCACGTCGCAAATAGAAGTGGAATTAGATTTGTAAAAGGATCACATCAAAATCCTACCACTTTCATAAAAGGACCTACATTACATGTTTCATCTTATATGAAATGCAACTTTTGTTGTAAATCCGGACATATTGCCTACAAATGTCCATTTATGAAAATTAGTCCACATAAATTAATTTGGGTTCCTAAAGGAACTATAAATAATTCAATAATAAATAACAAAATTAGTGGATCAATTTTTGAGGCACCCAAAATCAAATGGGTACCTAAAAATCATCCTCTTTTGTAGACAAACCCACAAGCTAGGAGCAAGAGATGATATCTCGATAGTGGATGCTCAAGACATATGACTGGAGATACATCTCATTTCTCTATGCTCACTAGCAAAGAAGAAGGGTACGTCACCTTCGGAGACAACAACAAAGGCAAAATCATTGGCAAGAGAACTATAGGTAACAAATTAAGTTTTTCTATTGATGATGTTTTACTAGTTGATAGATTGAAACATAATCTCTTGAGTATTAGTCAATTATGCGATAAAGGCTATATCGTTAGATTCGAATCAAATATGTATATTATTGAAAAACTAAACAATAACATGACTATGATTGCATTAAAACAAAATAATGTCTACACAATCAACCTTGATGAACTAAGTAATGAGATGTGCTTCTCTACTCTAAATGATGATGCTTGGCTTTGGCATAGGAGATTAGGTCATGCAAGCATGAAACTGATATCTAAGATCTCATCTAGAGAATTAGTACGAGGGATTCCATATATGAAGTTTAATAAGGACAAAGTATGTGATGCATGTCAACTAGGTAAATAAATAAAAACTAGTTTCAAACAAAAAAATCAAATTAGCACCAATAGACCATTACAATTGATCCATTTGGACTTATTTAGACCAATTGACACGACAAGTCTAGGAGGAAGCAAATATGTTTTTATAATTGTGGATGACTATACTAGGTACATGTTAGGACTCTAGCTAGGAGAGTCCTAATTGAGAGGGACATTCATGTAAAACCTACTTAAGCCGACCCCTATTAAAGAGGTGAAGAAGCCGGCTAGGATTAGGAGGTTATTTCTTAGAGAAGAATAGGGAGTTGTAAAGGAATATGAGTCTTGAGTAGGAGTCCTATTAGGAGTTGGTTAGAAGTAGGAGTCTTGAGTAGGAGTCCTATTAAGAGTTGATTAGAAGTAGGAGTCTTAAGTAAGAGTCCTATTAGGAGTTAGGGTTTAGAAGCCCTATAAATAGTCATGTATTCCACCTCTTTTTATGAGCAATAGATGAATCTTTTCTGTAGCCTTTGAGCAGCAACTTGGAGGGAGGAACCCCTATAGAGTTCCAAGGAGGCCGATCCCCTAAAAAAATCAACCCCAAGTTTAGAATCTGCAAGGGTTCTATCACCTGGTATCAGAGCAGCGTTCTTGGCATCTCGCTGCCCTTCCACAATCATACATCAACCCTCCACAACCGCCCAAAGCAATTCCCACAATTGCTTAAAAGATCGTCGCCAAATTCTGCCGTCATCTCCACCACCACGGATCATCCTTTGATCTCCCCGTGAATTGTAATAGGTTCTGGTTTTATACCTTACTACTACTGCAATTTAGTTATTCTTATTTGAAAATCCCAAAAAAATTATTTTTATATTGCTGCATAAACTTTTCATCATAAAGTTTTCAACTCTACGACCAAAGATACATTGCAGAATTCCAACCGTATAGCACCATCTGTTTGATCTTGCTACTGTGTTTTTTCTATCCAAATCTCTATGAAATTTTTATGACATCTTTGACATTTCCTAACCGCAGATTTCCTTTGGTTTTATCAAAAATTCTCAATATAAACCATTGATATTTTATATCTAATCTGCTATACTTGAAAATCTGCACTGTAAAATTTCAACCGCATAGCATTGTTTGTTTGATCTTGATATTACATTGTTTCTATCCAAATCTCTATGAAATTTTTATGATAGCTTTGACACTTCCTACCAGTTGATTTTCCTTTGGTTTCATAAAAAATTCTCAATATAAACTACTGATCTTTTACGTCCAATCTGCTATACTTAAAAATCTATGCTGTAGAAAGTTTCAGCCGCATATTGTTGCCTTAACCCATCTATTTGCAATCTTTTTTGAATGAAATTTCTTATACACTTCATAGATCATCTTGACTTCCATCTAAGATTGATCTATCAAGGAATTCATCTCTAAAAATGATTTTGTGTTGCTGCAAATTTTCATCGTAAACCGTTGAAATTTTTCGACGAGAATTCTACAATCGCAACTTGCACTGATTTCCTTGCTGTCATACTGCTGAAATTTTCTTGATTAAATTAGACATCCTTGCTGTCATATAAACTGTGATTTTGCTATCAAATTCCCTCCTCAATTCTCTAAGTTAGTGGAACTTACATCGAGAAACCGTTGTTTCTTCGACGACAATTCTACTCTTACAAGACAGCACATACTTGCTGCAACTTCCACTGATTTCTATCAAACCTATGCTACCATCTACCACAGATCCAAAACTTTCATCCACAGCCCTAAAACTCCACCAAACCACACCCTCAAACTACACCCAAAATAGCCACAAAACAAGCCTAAACCGTAGCCTACATCCACCAATCCACCAACCCTTTCGACCATCACCTCTCTCAACCAATACATGCCTTTAACCCGACAATAAAAGAGAGATCTTAACATCACATATTTGGCAGCATATACTATGGCATCTGAGGAGGTAATCAATGCTAAATTCGAAGCCTTCGAGGCGTGAAGGGAGGATAAGATTCGGACGCTCTTTACCGAACTTAGATTGGGCCGACCACTAAATGAGATGCTCGAAACAGGAGTTATTCGGCCAAGTTGCAACCTCTACTCTTCACCGGTGCTACTTGTACGCAAGAAGGACGGAACAAGGCGAATATGTGTTGATTACCGAGCTCTCAATGGCATAACCATCAAGGACAAATACCTTATTCCAATAGTATATGAATTGCTAGATGAAAGGGAGCACAAATCTTCATAAAGCTGGACCTTTGATCCGGGTATCATCAAATACAAGCGTGCGAAGAAGACATACCGAAAACCACCTTTTGAACACTCAACAACCACTATGAATTTTTGCTTTCTTCAACAGAAGGTGGAATATCTTGGGCATATCATATCAGAGGAAGGTGTGGTAATGGACCCCTTCAAAATTGGAGCAATGCAAAACTGGCCGACCCCGAGAAACATAAAATTGCTATATGGCTTTCTGGGTTTAACAGGCTACTACTACAAGTTCGTGAAAAACTATGGAGAGATCAGTGCACCACTTACTTCCTTACTGAAAAAAGATGTCTTCCAATGGTCGGACAAAGCCTCCGCTGCCTTCGACAAACTTAAGACAGCCATGACGACGATGCTAGTGCTAACACTACCAGATTTCAACCGACCCTTCATTATTGAGGCCGACGTGTCTGAAGTCGGAATTGGAACCATTCTCATGCAAGATGGTCGACCACTCACATACACTAGGAAGATATTATCTCCCTCCCATCAAAATAAGTCAATATATGATAAGGAGATGCTCGCCATTGTGCGCGCAGCAACGAGGTGGAGACCCTACTTGATTGGTCGACGATTTCAAATTAAAACCGACCATAAAAGTCTTACTTTTTGGAGCGAAAAATATCATCCTCTGAGCAGTAAAAATGGGTAACAAAACTTCTTGGATTTGATTATGAAATAACTTACAAAAAGGGGAAAGAGAATGTTCTTGCAGATGCGCTTTCGCAGCTACCCGAGCAAGTTGAAGTTTCGGTCGTTTCACTTCCGACCAGCGACTTCCTTGAGGATATTAAGATGGAATGGCAGGAAGATTCAGATACTAGTAAGATTATAAAAAAATTGGAGGAAGCACGAAGCCCCATGGCTCATTACAATTGGGTCTCAAAAGAATTACACTATAAGGGATGCATTGTGCTTATGATAAATTCTACTTGCATCTTCATGAGTAGATTTTGAACAAAGTTATTCCATATACAGGGTACTAAATTGAAAAGGAGTATGACATATCACCCACAAACCGATGGCCAGACGGAAGTTGTAAATAGGTGCTTGGAGATAGCCCAAAGCCACCCACCAAATATGACTACCCAAGGAGAACTTCAGACTTAGCCAAGTGTCATTATTAATCGATGGATCATAACTCGACGACCACGATCCACTACTGAATTGCTAATACAATCGGCAAACCTACTAATAGAAGATGTCACTTGGGAGAACTATGATGACTTGAAGATCAAATTCCCAAAATTCGTGAATCGTTAGCCTCGAGGACAAGGCTGATTTGAAGAGGACGGGTCTGCTAGGACTCTAGTTAGGAGAGTCCTAATTGAGAGGGACATTCATGTAAAACCTACCTAAGCCGACCCCTATTAAAGAGGTGAAGAAGTCGACTAGGGTTAGGAGGTTATTTCTTAGAGAAGAATAGGGAGTTGTAAAGGAATATGAGTCTTGAGTAGGAGTCCTATTAGGAGTTGGTTAGAAGTAGGAGTCTTGAGTAGGAGTCCTATTAGGAGTTGGTTAGAAGTATGAGTCTTAAGTAAGAGTCCTATTAGGAGTTAGGGTTTAGAAGCCCTATAAATAGTCATGTTTTCCACCGCTTTTCATAAGTAATAGATGAATCTTTTCTGTAGCCTTTGAGTAGCAACTTGGAGGGAGGAACCCCTATAGAGTTCCAAGGAGGCCGATCCCCTAAAGAGATCAACCCCAAGTTTAGAATCTGCAAGGGTTCTATCAGTTCACAAAAGTGATTGTTTCAAGTGTTTCTCCAAATTTTGTAAACTCACTCAAAACGAAAAAGGCTTTATGATTTCATCAATTCGGAGTGATCTCGGTGGCGAATTTCAAAACCGTAATTTCCAAAATCTTTGTGAAGTTAATGGATACAATTATAACTTCTCTCCACTCCAAGAAATCCTCAACAAAATGGAGTAGTTGAAAGAAAAAATAAAAACATACAAGAAATAGCAAGGACTATGTTAAATGAACATAGTTTACCCAAGTATTTTTGGGCCGAAGCCGTGAATACGGCTTGCTACATCATGAATAGGGTTCTAATAAGATCGTTTTCATCAAAAACTCCCTATGAATTATGGAATAACAAAAAACCAAATGTTTCTTATTTTAAAGTTTTCGGTTGCAAATGCTTTATTTTGAATGAAAAGGATGTCTTAGGAAAATTTGATGCTAAATCCGATGAAGGCATCTTTCTTAGTTATTCTTTCGTTTCTAAGGCTTTTCGTGTTTTCAACAAGAGAACCTTAGTTATAGAAGAGTCTATTCATGTAGTTTTTAATGAAAATATTGATTTAAAGAAAAATAATTTTGATGATGATTTTGGTTTTGATAATTTGAATTTAAATGAACCTCCTCCTAAAAATGGCAATTTGGAGGCATCTTCTTCCGAAATTTCCTTACCCAAGGAATGGAAGTATATAGATGCTCATCCAAAGGAGCTAATTATAGGAGATACATCAAAAGGGGTTCAAACTCGTTCTTCTTTCAAGAATTTTTGTGCTAACGCTGCCTTCCTTTCTCAAATCGAACCTAAATGCATTGACGAGGCCTTAAGAGATGATTTTTGGGTCATTGTAATGCAAGAGGAATTGAACCAATTTTAGAGGAATGAGGTATGGAAGCTTGTTCCTAGACCTAGTGACCATTTAGTCATTGGTACTAAATGGGTCTTTAGAAACAAGCAAGACGAATGGGGTATCGTGGTTAGAAACAAGGCTAGATTAGTGGCCAAATGTTTCAACCAAGAAGAAGGTATCGGCTACGAAGAAACCTTCTCTCCTGTGGCAAGATTAGAAGCCATAAGGATGCTCTTTGCCTATGCTAGTAGTAATAATTTTAAACTATTTCAAATGGATGTCAAAAGTGCCTTCTTAAATGGCTTTATTTCCGAAGAAGTATATGTCGAACAACCTCCTAGATTTGAAAACTCTCTTCTTCCTAATCATGTATTCAAATTGACTAAGGCTCTCTATGGCTTGAAACAAGCTCCTAGAGCTTGGTACGAAAGGCTTAGTTCCTTTCTTATTTTAAATAATTTTACCAAAGGCAAGGTTGATACTACATTATTTATCAAATATTTTAAAAATATTTTTTTTATTGTGTAAATTTATGTTGACGATATTATTTTTTGTTCTTCGGATGAATCACTATGTGAATCATTTGCCAAATGTATGAGTCATGAATTTGAAATGAGTTTAATGGGTGAATTAACCTTTTTTTTATAATTACAAATCAAACAACTTAGTGATGGTATATTTCTTAACCAATCTAAATATACATTAGAATTGTTAAAATGATTTAACATGAATAATTCAAAAGTGATAAACACCCCTATGAGTACTTCGACTAAGTTAGATATGGATGAAAATAGTGAAAATTTCGATCAAAAAACATATAGCGGAATGATAGGTAGTCTACTCTACCTCACCGCGACTAGACCGGATATCATGTTTAGTGTAGGACTTTGCGCTAGATTTCAATCCAATCCTAAATTATCTCATCTTAAGAGTGTTAAAAGAATATTTAGATATCTTAAAGGAACTCCAAATTTAGGATTATGGTATCCAAAATCTGATAAATTCGATTTAATAGCATATGCAGATGTCGATTTTGGCGGATGCAGGATAGATAGAAAAAGTACATCCGGAACATGCCAATTTTTAGGATATGCACTTGTTTTTTGGACTTCCAAGAAACAAAATTCAGTTGCACTATCTACGGCGGAAGCCGAATATATTGCTGCAAGTGCATGCTGTGCACAAGTTGTTTGGATGAAAAATATATTAGAAGACTATGGAATTCACTTGAAAAACATTCCCATAAAATGTGATAATACAAGTGTCATATGTCTTACCAAAAATCCAATTCAGCACTCTATAACTAAGCATATCGATATTAGGCATCATTTCATACGCGATCATGTCCTTAACAATAATGTCATTCTAGAATTTATTGACATAAAGCATCAATTAGCCGACATTTTCACGAAAGCCTTAAATGAAGACCAATTTGAATTCATTAGAAGGGAACTAGACATGTTAAATTGTACTTGAAAATAAGCTTGTTTGAATGTATTTTTCGAAAAATGTATCATCCTTGTTCCGTTCTTTTGTGGAGTTGATTTCATCCTTCTCTTTCGATTCCAAATGATACATTAAAGTACAACCCAATATCTCAACATATCTTGAGTTAAACACCTTTGAAAAACAAAGGGGTGGGGGAAGAAAGAATTTTTTTTCTTCTTTTCCGCGGCAAGCCAGCGGTGGCACCACCAGAATCGGCGATAGCACCGCCTGAGCGCTCAAGCGCCAGGCGGTGGCACCGCTTGCTTTGGCGGTGGCACCGCTTGCTTTGGCGGTGGCACCACCCGAGAGCCCCTTTATAAGCTGAGGGGTTAGGGCCGGCGGTGACACCGCCCCCAACCCGTAAGAACCTGCTTCAAACTCTCCCACAACCTCTCTAAACCTTCATTCCAACATTTAGAAGCCTTGGAGAAGGATTCTTGTTGGTCCAAGCTCTCCATCTTCCAAGAAATCCTCACTAAGGTAAAATCTAAAATCCTTCCTCTCTTCTCATTGTTTTACCTACTCCTTACAGTTTCATCTATCATCTTGTCTAGATAATGGCTCCTAAGAGATCAAAAGGGAAAAGGGTTGAAGGAGATTCATATGACCAAGACCTTTTTAGATCCAAAGAAGTAGCTCTTAGGTTTCCAAACTTCGAAACAAGATGTATCCATAAGGGTAAACACGTTGATCTCAATGAACTAGGAAACCTAGAACCCATTAGGTGGTTTGCACATCTAGATGCCCTACCTCTACTACAAATAAATGAACCAATTTATTCTAGGTTAGTTAGGCTATTTTATGCAAACTTATATGTGGATAATGATAGTCTAAGTACTTACCTACTAGGAACACAAATTAGAATTTTTTATAGTACTATTTGTAAACTAATTGGAATCACCGAAAAAGATAGGGGATGCTATTTTAGAAGTAAATGGGATGTCAATATAATCGGAGCAACTTACTCTGAAGCCGTCGAAACTATTTTTGCAAATCCGGACCTCGGCATAATACCCAAGAGTTACGAGCACTTACTGCC
Organism: Musa acuminata AAA Group; assembly: GCF_036884655.1. NCBI lineage: Eukaryota > Viridiplantae > Streptophyta > Magnoliopsida > Zingiberales > Musaceae > Musa > Musa acuminata. The sequence continues at coordinate 29,749,099 of NC_088331.1, read as the reverse complement.
CTTTAACTCTAAAATCCTTCATCATATCATAACAAGCATACTATTCCCTAAGCAATTTCATCTTGATGAAATGAGTCTAGTAGAAATAAGCACAATGTATTGGATTATGACCAGTCAACATAATTGTTTTGGATACTCTATACGGCAACACATGAAGGATATTATAGCTAAAGACACTATGTTGCCATATGGAGGGTTAATCACTCGATTCCTACTTTCCCATGACATTTGTATCCCACCCGATGAAGAAACAATTCAAAATGATCAGTATAACATCATCAATAGAAATCTGCTGAAAAGACTTAGGTACACATTTAGTAGCGGTATATGGGTTAGGCAACCTAGAATGACTGATCTAATTCCCCCACCAGTAGAACACCCCGAAACACCAATTCTTAGGGGAAATGAATCTCCTCCTCCTAGTCCCTTTGGCAAAGCACCTTTGGCTCTTGTTTCATCCTCCGAAGAACTCATTATAGTAGAATTATCTCATATCAAATCGCAGCAAGAACAAATTCAAATCCAGCAAATTGAAATTTTGAAGGAACTACGACAAATGAATCAAAAATAGATGTCATATATCAGCACTGTGGATTACCTCCTAAGGATTAATAGATGTAGTTTCTTATTCTGTTCTGATTACTCTTAATGTCGAGTTAGAAGTTTGTCATCTTCTTTTGAACAAAAACTGAACCTTTGTTGAGATGTATTGCTAAATTCTGGATAATTGCTGATTTGTTTTGGAATCTAGATAAATATTTCTTACGAAATTAACTTTGTATGATGAATTCGAATTTTGTATGATATGATCACAAACTGTGTGTTTCAAGTCTCATCTCCTTATTTTTTATTGATGACAAAGGGGGAGAGGTGATGACTTGTACGTATCATGAATAAAAATGAATTATGCGCATCGATAGCATGACTTATATGAATTGCAAAAGCTTATCTTATATGCCTTACAAAATCTTTGATCTTATATACCTTGTAAAATCTTTGAGTATATCGCAAGATTGGTTGATCATATGAAATTATTCCTCACATTTATGTCATGAAATTCATGTTAACAATCTTTATCATTTTGAAACTTTTTAGTAATAAAAATTGCCTCTCATCATTTGACTTGAAAATGATTTTCAATAGCTGAAAATTATGAGAAATACGAAGTTTCCTATTTGCTCATGCTTAATAAGACAACGATAAGTTCAACGTTAGAACTTATCGATTTATGCTTGAATTCAAAGGGATGGAATTCAAGTGATTTTATCTTCTCACAATATGGCATATAGATAGGGGGAGTTATGTTTAACTCCGTCATCAATTGATTGTCATCATCAAAAAGGGGGAGATTATTGAAATCTCGGATTTTGATGATGAAATCAATTGATGGGTTAATTGATCTAATCCATATTATTGAAGTTAAGTGTGCAGGATTAACTACGATAGCCTAAAAACATAAAGCAAGGATACCGGAGTCAAGTTCGATGGACGATTGAGAGTCCGAAGATTCATCGGTGATGTTGTCGGAACCAACCAAGAAAGATCGAAGACGTATCAGAACTTTCGGAAGTCTGCCAAAGAGATTGTCAGAGGTTCGCAGAGATCACCGAGAAGGCTCGGCTACTCATTGAATTCGTCATAAGATCGAGAGCCTGCTGGGAGTTCGCCGGAAGAAACCCGAGGGCGTATCGGAAGTCCGCCGAAAGATCGCAGGAAAGCTCGCCGAAACAAAACTTGACGTTTGCCGGATGAAAACTTGCTTAGGATTATGTTTTTGAGTATGTAGTTCACATGTAATTAGGGTTAGGATCAAGGGACGATCCTATATCTTGGTTAGGGGCCAATTGGGCCCAAAAGTGACCTGGTTTGGGACGGAATTAAAGCCCAACCAGAGATCTGCAGGGACGGGCGGTGGAACCGCCGAACTGGGTGATGGCACTGCCCAGAGCTCGAAGTGTTAGGTGGTGGCACCACCCAGCACCCGAGATCAGGCGGTGGCACCGCCAATATACCGTATGACAGACATTGACAGGCGGTGGCACCGCCACCGATAGGCGGTGCCACCGCTAGTCTCAGAAACCCAAGAGAATTCAAAGTTTGGAGCCCAAATTTGAATCCTCTTGGGGCCTATAAATACCCCTCAATTCTCAGCAGAGAATACAACTTTTGCAAAGCATTAGTTTGAGATAAGAGCCTTAGCAAAGTCTTAACAAGTTTTGTTTTCAAATTGCTTGAGTGTTCACCTCCTTTCTTCTTGTTGAAAAATTGTAAGAGTGTGAACCACTTATAAAGGTTGTAAGAGGGGTATTAGTCCTTCCCCTTCAAGTAATTTGCTAGTGGAAGTTGGAAGCCTCATTGAAGAAGGCTTCACAAGTGGATGTAGGTCATTTAACCGAACCACTTTAAATTGGCATTTTCATTGAATCTGTGAGTACTTACCTTTCTGCAATCATTTCTGATTTCTTACTTTACTCAAGTTATAATCAAAGTGAAATCTTCTTGCATTTTATGAAATCATTTTTGAACTTATAAGTTTTAATACGCTACACTAATTCACCCCCCCCCTCTTAGTGCCGCTCCGATCCTAACAATATCAACCATCTTAAAAATTTTATTGAGAAACATCTTAGTTTTATGCAATAAGTCAAGATTAATACTGGCCACTAACCTTACTTCCACTATAATAAACTTACTCCCACTAACCTTCAGATATATACATTAATCAATAGTATTTACTTTAAATTTGAATGAAGTAATTATATCATGAAACTTTATATACAATTGTCTTGAAGCTTGTTTAAGGCCATAAATATATTTCCTAAGTTTGCAAGTCCAACTTTTCCTTCCTTTATCTATGAATCCTTTAGGTTTGTCCATATAGATTTTCTCATCTAGATCCTCATTCAGAAATATTATTTTCATATCCATTTGATATAACTTAAGATTATAATAAGCTAATAATGTCATGATGATCCTTAACGAGTCTTTTTTAAAAACTAGAGAAAATGTCTCATTGTAGTCGATGCCTTCCTTTTGAGAAAAATCTTTAGCCACAAGTTTAGCTTTATATTATTTGATATAACACATTGAATTATGTTTTATCTTAAAGACTCATTTGCAATTGACTCTTTTATAATTATTGGATAATTCAATGAGTTCCCAAACACTATTCTGGTCTATCAATTTTAACTCTTTTTCCATGGCATCAGACCACTTTTTAAAATTATTATTTTCTATGGCTTGTGAAAATGATAAGGGGTCCCTTTTCATTCCTATATCATAATCTGATTCTTGTAGATATATCACATAATCATCAGAAATAGTATGTCTCTTATTCCTTTGACATATTCTTAAAACTATGGATTATGATTGTTCTAAAAGATCATTTACGGTGACATCAATATCATGTAAGAGTTTATCAATTTTATTTTGTTGTTTACTCTCATTAATTCTCTCAGTGGTTTGAGGAACTACAATATCTCGAATAAAAGATGATAAAGGAGAATAAACTTGTATCTCCTCAATATCAAAATTAATCCTTTGAGATTTTTTACTTCCACTGATTTCGTCATTTTGTAGGAATCTTATATTACTAGATTCTACTATCCTTATACTATAATTAGTGTAATAAAATTTGTATCCCTTAATTTTTTTAGATAACCAATAAAATATCTAGAAACAGTTCTTGGATCCAATTTCTTTTCATATGGATTAAAGACTCTTATCTCTACAGAATACCTCCCAATTGTCTCAACTTAAGTTTCCTACCGGTCCATATAACTCAAATGGAGTTAATGAAACTGATTTATTAGGAACCCTATTTAAGATATACATAGCAATCCTAAGATATACATATCTATAAATATGATGAAATACCTTTCTCCACTGAAATAGGAAATATGGAGTGGTCCGCGGATATCAAATATCAGTATGAATAATCTTAAGAAGTTCTTTACTTTTTTTTTTTTTTTTTGTATGCTTAGTTTGCTTTCCTTTAACGTAATCTTTACAAATATCAAAATTAGTGAAGTCTAAATCTTTCAAAATATTATCCTTCATTAATCTTTCAATTCTTTCCTTGAAGATATACCTCAATTATTTATACCACAATATAGAAGATCTTTTATTATTAAAACTATATTTCAATCCATTATTTGATTGCAAGGTCAATAGTGTCTGTGCAAACATAAGATGCAAATTAATTTTATAAAAACCATCATATAAAATTTTAAAACTAATTTTTATTAAATTATAAAATATATTGAGTTTACCATTACCAAAAGAAAGATAATATTCTAACTCACAATTTGTAGATAGAGAAATTAAATTTTAAGAAATAGTAGGAACATAACTTGTGTTAGCAAAATCCATCAGATGACCCATCTTTAGGCATAGGCGATAAGTTCCCACTAATATCACTTTCGCTTTGAGACCATTTCTCGTAATGATGAATCTTTTATATTCTTTTGATTTTTAAGTTAAAAAAATCTATATATATTATTGGTAACATAAGTTGAAGCACTATAATCAATCTATTAACTAGTTGAAGGAACTTCTATAATGTTTTATTTAAAACATACAAAGGTCAAGTATATACTCTTTTCGAACCAAGTCTTGCATTTAATGCAGTCCTTCTTCAAATGTCCTTTCTTACCACAAAAGAAGTATTTTATTATGTAAGCTTTTTTTTCATTTGTTTGTTTAATATTTTCAAATCCAACAAATTTTTTTTTTATGGATGATGCTTCAACTTTTTTTTCTTTTTACTAGCTCCTTGAGTAGTAATTATAATATTATAAGAACTTTTTGTTGAATCTCGGATTTTGATGATGAAGTCAATTGTAATTTGTTTGATCTAATCTATATGTTGAGAAAAGTGTGCAGGATTAACTACGATAGTAGTAAGACATAAAGCAGGTGTTGTACCGGAGTCAAGATCGAGATCACATTAGGAGTTCGAGAGTTCGTCAAAAGTCCAAACGTTCATCGGAAGTTCTACCGGAACCAACCGATAAGTCCAGGAGCTTGCCAAAGAAGCTCATTAGAACTTGCCAAAAAGATTGTCGTAAAGTCCAGGAGTTTATTGGGAGTCCGTCGGAGCATTACCGAGAGTTCGTTGGATGTTCGTCGGAAGTACGCCAGAAGCTCGTCGGAAGAGCAATTGACATACCAAAACAAGAAGAGCTGTAATAATGTCTTAATTATCGTAGTTAGAATGTAAATTAAGTGAGGATTGGGAGGTAATCCCACTAACTTAATTAGGAGCCAACTAGCCCCTTAATAGGGTTGATTTAGGCTGGATTAAATAGCCCAATCAACCCCTGAAAATATGGCCAGCGATGGCACCGCCAGGGCCGGCGGTGGCACCACCCAAAAGACCTAGTCTCCCAAGTGGTCTGGGCGGTGGTACCACCAACAGTTATTGCTGCCAATGGTGGTACCGCCCTTGTTAGGCGGTGGTACCACCAGAGCTTGGTCTCCGAGCTTTGTCAGGCGATGGTACCGCCCAGATTGAGCGGTAGTACAACCCAGTATCAGGTGTTAGGCAGTGGTACTGCCCAGTAATGGCGGTGATATCGCCAGGACCCCGAAAATCCGGGATTAAATACTTTTTGGCTCCATTTTTAAAGCCATTGGGGCTTATAAAAACCCCACCCTTTTCTGCATGAAAGGGCACGAAACCTATTGGCATAATCTTAAGTTCTTGAGTCTTAAAGTATTGTAAAAGTTAGAGTTCTCCTTCATCTCTTAGCCTTGTAACCATCCAAGAAAGAGGAGTGAGACTTGTAAGGATTCATAAACCCGGGAAAAGGAGAAAGTGTTGTAAAGAGGTGTTCGGTCTTCACCTATTGAAGGAAGGCCTTTAGTGGATGCCGAAGACCTCATCGGAGGAGGAATCCAAAAGTGGATGTAGGTCACGTTGACCGAACTACTCTAAATTCTGGTTTGCTTTTCATTAGTGCATTTTACTTTAACTGTAATTTATTTCATAGCAAACTGCTTCTCCTCCTTATCTTGCTTACGCTCTCATACGTTTCAAGTTGCTATCCTTCCGATTCGATTTTCATCAAATGTACGAAATATTTTATACGAAAATTGAAGAATTTTCCGCTACACTAATTCACCCCCCGCCCTCCCCCCCCTCTTAGTGCCTCTCTTGATCCTAACAATTAGTATCAAAACAAGGTTCACTCTCATTTGGTTTTAAACCTAAGAGAGATGGCATTTGCCAGCAACCTAGAGGGTCATTCAATTACACGTCCACCCATATTTAATGGGACAGATTATACATATTGGAAGACTAGAATGAAGGATTTTCTAATTTCTATGGATTTTGAGCTTTGGAACGTTGTCGAAAACGGTTTTCAAAAGTCTTCTCTTTCAATGAACGATTGGAATGAGTTGGAGAAGAAGACTTTCACTTTAAATACCAAGGCTATGAATGCCTTGTTTTGTGCATTAGATAAAAACGAGTTTAATCAAGTGTCGATTTGTGAAACAGCTTTTGATATTTGGCACATACTCGAAGTGACTCATGAAAGCAGTAGTAGAGTGAAGGAGTCGAAAATTAATCTTTTAATACACACTTATGAGTTATTTCGGATGAAACCGAGTGAGACCATTGGAGACATGTACACCCGATTTACAAATGTCGTTAATGGTCTAAAAGGACTTGGTAAAGGTTTCTCAGATCTTGAACTCGTTAATAAAGTTTTAAGATCCCTTCTAAAGAGTTGGGACCCTAAAGTCACGGTCATTCAAGAGGCCAAAGATTTAAATAATTTTTCTCTTGAAGAACTAATTGGATTACTAATGACCTATGAAATGACATGTAATGCTCATGAAGAGCTTGAGAACACCCTTCCAAAGAACAGGAAGGACATAGCACTGAGAACACAAGAAGACCACTTGAAAGAAAACTTAAGTGATGAGGACTTTGATGATGACTTGGCACTCTTAACAAAGAAGTTCAAAAGATTCATAAAAAGAAATAAATTTAAAAATGATACTAAAAATAAATTTGAACCTAAGAAAGAACAAGTGATATGTTATGAATGCAAGAAGTCGGGACACTTCAAGAGTGAATGTCCCCAAGCAAAGATGAGGCAACCAAAGAAGAAGGCTCTCAAAGTTACATGGGATGACTCAAGTACATCCGAAGAAGAGGAGCCTACCATCACCGAGCAAGTTACTCACTATGCACTAATGGCCATTGGAGATGAGGTAACAAGTTCATTTGACGCAAATTTATCCTTTGATGAACTATTAAATGCTTTTAATTATCTATTTGATGAATGTAAATTAATTAATAGAAAATATAAATTATTAAAAAAGGAGCTTGCTTCTCTTGTTAGTGATTTCGATAGATTAAAAATTAAGCACAATGATAGTTTAGCTCCATGTACAAAATGTGATGAACTAGAAATACTTCAAAAAGAAAAATTGTTACTAAAGGAAACTTTAAGAAAATTTGAGGTTGGTAGCAAGTCCTTAAACATGATCCTTGCCAACAAGGGTCACATTCATAGAAAAGGTGGAATTGGATTTGTGAGTACCTATCACCAAAATCCAACCACATTTGTTAAAGGTCCTAATTTGCATGTTTCACCCCGAAAGAAATGTAACTTTTGTTGTAAATTTACGCATATAGCTTATCATTGTCCATTTAAGAAATGTGGTCCACATAAATTGATTTTGATTTCTAAAAGAACCTCAAATAACTCAATGCAATATGATAAGCAATGTAGATCGATTTTTGAAGCACCCAAGGTCAAATGGATACATAAAAAATCATCCTTTTTTATAGAAATATTTACCATCACAAGCTAGGAGCAAGAGATAGTACATTGATAGTGGATGCTTAAGACCGGAGATCCAAAGTAACTCATAAAGCTCTCTAGCCAAAAACAGAAAACACAAAGAGAATATTATTAGAATTAAAATAAGATCATGTTTGATAACTTGATGATGTAATCATTATTTGAAATCTTAAGTGATAAACACTTGATCATGATCTCTCAATATCTGAAACATAAGAATTTTTATGCACGAATTCCTTTCTCATAGTTTTCAGATTTTTGGATTTCTTGACATTTGAAAAATGAGTCTTCATTTGCTACTATCTCTCATTACAAGAAGGGAATTAGGGATGTTAAACTATCCGAATGCATGAATTTGTCAAGTTTAGTTTTCAGACTTTCTTGATCACTCACTTGAATCATGATCTTATAGTGTGCGCAATGAACTATATGCATTTTTTCATACAAATTTTTACGATGCTTGCGTACAAATTTTATATGATGAACTTATGGTATGCATTTTACAATACGAGTTCAATATAATGTTTGAGTATAGTGTGCATTTTATATGATGAATTATGAACGTAGAGTCTTCAATACGAATTTTCTTCTCTTATGATGCGAATTTTTACATGATGAAGTAAATAAGGTTGTATGCTTCACAACAATAAAAATCTTGTAAAATTGGAGTCACCTGTGATAGTACTACACACCAATGTGAGCAATGCTCACTGCCCGTAGGTGGTGGCACCGCCCAATTGGCGGTAGCACCATTAGTTGTCTCGGGTGGCAAGCGGTAGCACTGCCTAGCTGTCTCGGGTGGTAGGTGGTAGCACCACCCAGCTAGCGGTGCCATCGCCCGTAACCTCTGCCCTATAAAAAGGCACTTGGGGCCAGCGATAGAACCGATCCCAAGTCCTCCTACATTCCTCCAAACACCTCTAAACACCTCTCCACCCCTCATTCTCCTTGATCCTCCTTTAGAAACTCAAGGAAACCCTCCTCTTCTTCAAATTCAAGGATCAATCTCTACATTTCAAGAAGATTACTACAAGGGTAATTCTCAAACCTCTTCTCTCAATTTATTAATAGATCTTGCCTCTTATATATAGTTCTTGGTATCATTTATGTGTTTAGACTCATGGCTTCTAGAAGATACTCTAGGGACAAAGGGAAGAGGAGAGTAGATAAAAATTATGACTCCCTACTTTTCGATTCTAATCAACATGCCTTCAAATTTTCTTCAATAGAGTATATACATGTTCATAAGGGTAAATATGTTGATTTAGATGAATTAAGTGATTTAGAACCTTTTCAATGATTTGCTAATCTAGACATTCTCCCAATCCTTCAAATAAGTGAACCTATCTACCCTAGATTTGTTATGCTATTTTACAATAACATGTAGATGAAGATGAAAGGGTATCTACCTATCTATTAGGACATCATATACTCATTATGGATAGAATCATTTGTAACATTATGGGAATTCCGGTAAAAGAAAGAGGATGTTATTTTAGAGGATAATGGGATAATGAAACAGTTGGGACTACTTATGTTGATGCCTTAGAAACAATTTTTGACAATCCTAACTTAACGATTCTTCCAAAAAGTTATGAACATTTACTACATTTAAGCACCAAAATACTTCGATAAGTATAATTCTCTCTAAGAAATATCATCATGATGAAGTAAGTCAAATGGAACTAGGTACCATGTATTGGATTATGAAAGGACATAACAATTATTTTGGTTACCTAATCCAACAAAACATGATTGAAATATCAAAAAAGGACATGATTCTTCTATATGGTGGCTTAATCACAAGACTACTCCATGCCTATGATATTGTCATTCCACCCGACGAAGAAGTTATAATTAGACAAATTTGGTATCATAATTAAAAATCTACTTCAACGGATGAGATATACATTCAGAAATAGTATATGGACTAGACTACTTGGAAGGACTGATCCCCTCTAACCTGAACCAAAACCTAAAACATCAATTTTTAGGGGTAATCTATCTCCTCCAACTGGTCTCTTTGAGGAATCACCTCCAGTAGAGCAAGCACCTCCCTCATCTATCGACGACATAGAGACTCGAATGGATCATTTTGAACAATGATAAGATCGACTTGAACAATGCCAAGATCATATCTTAATTGAGTTACAGCAAATTCATTAATAGTTTAATACTTTGTTTAGACATTTGAACTTTCCACCACCTAAATAAGCTATGTATGTATTTGAGGATAAGTGGATACAATTTCTCTTTGTTATGTTGTAATCATATGTTGTTTACCTTAATGTTGTAAACTTAAAATGCTACTTACTTTGATGATCATAATGTTATGCTTTGATGCCTAAAATGCTACTTACTTTGATAGTAAAATTCTATGCTAACTACCTTGAAGGTTAAATTCTGAGCTTACTTTAATGAATATATCACTCAAAGAATTAGACTTGATATATCTTTTGAATGAATAAATTCCTTGATATATTTAATTGTTGGTATCTATGACTTGATGTATTATGATCATTTGTCGAGTTAGGAATATTAATTTGTGCGAATGCATGAGTTGTTATATTTCTTTTTCGGACTATCTTCTTGAATGGAGCTTTCATGAGTTTATGCCATATCAAGTTCACTTCATACCCTTGCTCCATCATTTAATGATGTTTGATATACTCAATCACTTCATGGATTTCATTGACAAATGCATCTCTCGGATTTATCTCTTGTGAATTTTTATTAAGAAATGAATTTGATATGATGCTCCTCTCATTATGAAGGTTTATTCATGGAATTTCTTTTATCCTTCATATGATGATTCTTTCACATGAATTCTTTCTTAATGAAGGAAGAATTTTTATGAATTTTTTAGTATGAGATGAACACTTGCAAGAGTGAGGATTTGATTTCACATGAATATCTTGATCCTTGTGAAAATCGAAGTATAATTTAATGAAACTCTTTTATCATTTTTGACTTGATTCAAATCATTTCACAAAGTTGGTTCTCAATGGATTTTCCTCCTTACTCTCCTTCATGCGAAGTTTTGATGAAAAATAAAAAGGGAGAAGTTGATGGAAGCTATCTCTTTAATATTTATAACTTTTAATGTGAGAAATTTTGAATGATACCATGTCATGAATGCTTGAAATATGATTGGTATATAAATTAAAATATGACATGAATTTTTACCATACTTGCATTGTTGAATCGTTCTCGTTTTTGTTGATGACAAAGGGGGAGAAATAATACAAAAATGTGGTAAATTGATGACAAATGTATGTAATGTATTTCATCATAGATACTTGAAATGTTTGCTTGATAAATTTCTTTCATAAGATATCTAGAGCTTAACTTGCTATTTTTACAAATTGATATCTTACCATAGAATGATGAATTGCTATCTTTGTCATCTTTCATATTTGAAATATCATACTTGAAAATTGATGTCATGCCTTGACATCATTTTGAGAATGTTAGATCATGATAGGAATCATGATGTGTGTATTGATAAGTTTAAATAAACTTAACTTATTAATTTGTTTCTTGAATTCAAGAATGTCTTTTCTCAAGTATGGTATATAGATAAGGGGAGTTAAGGTTAACTCCGTCATCAATTGATTGTCATCATAAAAAAGAGGGAGATTGTTGAATCTCAAATTTTGATGATGAAGTCAATTGTAGTTTGTTTGATCTAATCTATATGTTGAGAAAAGTGTGCAAGATTAACTACTATAGCAGTAAGACATAAAGCATGTGTTGTGTCGGAGTCAAGATCGAGATCACATTGGGAGTTCGAGAGTTCGTCGAAAGTCCAAACGTTCGTCGAAAGTTCTACCGGAACCAACCGAGAAGTCTAGGAGCTTGCCAAAGAAGCTTATCGGAACTTGCCAAGAAGATCATCATGAAGTCCAGGAGCTTGCCGGGAGTCCACCGGAGTATTGCCGAGAGTTCGTCGGATGTTTGCCGGAAGTACGCTGGAAGCTCGCCGGAAGAGTAATTGACGCACCGAAACAAGAAGAGCTGTGATCATGTCGTAATTATCATAATTAAAGTATAAATTAAATTAAGATTGGGAGGTAATCCCATTAACTTAATTAGAGGCCAATTGGGGCCTTAACAAGGCTGATTTGGGCCGGATTAAATAGCCCAATCAGCCCTTGAAAATATGGCCGGCGGTGGCACCGCCCAGAAGACCCAGTCTCCCAAGTGGTCTAGATGGTGGTACCGCCGGCAATTATTGCTGCCAGTAGTGGTACCACCCCTATCAGGCGGTGGTACCGCTAGAGCTCGATCTCCGAGCTCTATCAAGCGGTGGTACCGCCTAGACTGAGCGGTAGTATCACCCAATGTCAGGTGTCAGGCAGTGGCACCACCTAGTAATGGCGATGGTATCGCTAGGACCCCGAAAATATGATATTAGAAACTTTTTGACTCAATTTTTGAAGTCATTGGGGCCTATAAAAACTCCACCCTTTTCTGCATGAAAGGGCACGAAACCTATTGGCATAATCTTGAGTTCTTGAGTCTTAAAGTGTTATAAAAGTTAGAGATCTCCTCCTTCATCTCTTAGCCTTGTAACCATCCAAGAAAGAGGAGTGAGACTTGTAAGGGTTCATCTTCTAAACCCGGAAAAATGAGAAAGTGCTGTAAAGAGGTGTTCGGTCTTCACCTATTGAAAAAAGGCCTTTAGTGGATGCCGGAGACCTCGTTGGAGGAGGAATCCGAAAGTAGATGTAGGTCACGTTGACCGAACCACTCTAAATTATGGTTTGCTTTTCATTAGTACAATTTACTTTAACTATAATTTATTTTATAGCAAACTGCTTCTCCTCCTCATCTTGCTTACGCTCTCATACGTTTCTAGTTGCTATCCTTCCAATTCGGTTCTCATCGAACGTATGAAATATTTTATACGAAAATCAAAGAATTTTTTGCTGCATTAATTCACCCCCCTCTTAGTGCCGCTCTTGATCCTAACACTTTCCTATCTTAATCTTAATTCTTCCTGAACACATATACTAGTTAGTTTATTCAAGTCTCACTTATCCTTATTTATATTATAGTAAATCTTAAATAGGCAAAATTGATGAGAAAGAGAATTAAGAATAAACTGCACGAGGAAAGACTCATCAACATTCATAACCTAATGTTTTAAGTTTTGCAACTTTGTCAGCCATGTTGATGATGCGATTCTAAATCCCTCGAGTGTCATCATACTGAACTATAATTAGTTCTTTTATTAATGTACTAGTCAATGACTTATCAATAGATTTAAATCTATCTTCAATAGTCCTTAAATATTCTCATGCGCTAGTTATAGTTAGTAATAAAGTCTTTATATTATTTACAATTGTTATTTTTATAAATATTAAACTAAGTCTATTAGATCTTTCTCAAGCATTCATTTTATTAATCTATTCTACAGTATTTTCATCAGTCAAGTCTATGGGCCTTTTAACGAGTAATAATACTATGTCAAGATCTTGTGAATTATACATGTTATAACTATTCTAAATAATTTGATCTAGAGAGTGTAGGGACATTGGAAGCATGAAAATGTATAGAAGGAAGTACTATTGTAACATATAAAATAACATTAATGCTTTAAGTTTCTAAGATATGATGAACTATTGATTTTTTCATATTTCACCTTTGGGTGAAATATTAACATATATAGTGTTCACTCAAGATTATCTATAGAGGACTAATATCATCCTTATAGAATTGTATTATTATATTTGAGTATACAACCATAAACTACAAGAAAATATAAAATAGTATGATCCTACCGCATCACATAATTATTTAAAGTAGATTCTTCTTTGAGATTATATAAATCTCTTAATGATGTATGTCATTGTGAATATTATTTTCTTGATGTTATTTAAGACTAATTCCTTAATGTCATTTTATAAATTATTGGTCTAGATCAGTTTAGTGGCTATAAGATCAATATAATAATATAAAATATAATTTAAAATATCATTCAAATGATAAGACTTTATTATAATTTAAATCTCATAAGCCTATCATCCATGTCACTTTGGCAACTACGAGTCAAATAAAACTTAGGGAGATAAGTTACAAATAATATTTATCAAAATTTTTCATTCTAATTTATGCTAAAATAGTTTAATAATAAAATAATAACTATAATAATTATTAAACTTTAATCAGTAAAAAAAATACTCATATGATAATTATAATCATGATGAAATATAAATCATGACTTTATGTGAAAGATAAAATATTATTTCATAACTACAAAAATATACATGTGAATAACTAAATAAATATTCAAAAATAATAATTAGATTTTATTTACCATATGTAAAATGTAATCAATAAGTCATACGAGAAAACTATAAAAGAATATCATAATTTATATTTTTTATTTTCACATAAAATCTTAAATTAAATAAATCAATTTTATTTGATTGGGTAAACCCATAATTGGGCTAAACATTAGCCCAATTAAGCAAGTCAAAAAATAAAAATTGATCAAAATTTTAATTTTTCCCACACATTTGATCAAAACTAAATCTAATCAAATAATCAAAATATAATAATGATTATATTTAATTATAATTAAAATAAATCATGTTGATCAATTTTATAATTGAGGATATAAATTAAAATTTCTCAATTGCATAAGGATAAAACTATAATTTTGCTAAAGGATGTAAGGTGAAATTATGACATTTATAAATGGCAAAACTAAAAAAGAAGTTAAAATGAAATTAATACAAGTCATAAGGTAATAACTATAATTTGATTAAAGAAACTCTAATCTCAAAAAAAAGGTAAAAAAGTAATATGCCTTTTCAAACCCCTAATCTCGTCACCACTTGTGTGACCCTTACCCAGGTATTGGCATCGCTTGGACACGACCTCTGCCCATGCGATGTCGTCGCTATGCGGTCATCGCATGTGTGCATTGTCGCCTATATGGTTGTCGTTTACACACTACTTGCGCGACCAACCTAGCGCTCAGCCCGAGCCATCGTCACCATGGTCGCAGTGAAACATGGTCAATCGTAGCGCACGACTCACCTCCTTGCGGCCGCCAGCGACCAATGTTGTTGTTGCAGTACGCATGTTGCCCAATGTAACTACCTACCATAATCAGTGTAGTTGTAGTGCTGCACAACCACCATCATCGCTATACGATCATTAAAGATTACGATACAAAAAGCAAATCTAATATCACTCGTAAGTAGACGACAAGACAAACTAGATAGAAATTTAGATCGATAAAATATATGAATTATTAAAACACCATAAATAAAAATAACATATCTAAGGTATTTAATCTCAAGAATCTAGGCTCTGATACCAATTGTAAACATAAAATCTGTAATATGCTATATGTAATATGAAAAAACTTTTATGTCATAACTAAAATCAAATAACAATAGATCAAATTTACGACATGTACCTTTCAATGTAATTTGAAAAGAACTTTATGAGATCTAAAAGGGCACCATCTTCATATCTGAAAACCTCTATCGATACGCAAGGAGAAGTAGACTCTCCTTTTTCTCGTTTTCTATCTTTTTACAAAATCACTTTGATTAATGGATTAGGGAATGGGATAAGGAGGATGAGAGAGGAATCATAATCTCTCAATAATTAGGATAAGTAATTAGAAGAATTCCTCTCATCAATAGCATATGTTAAGGAATACTACCTTAATATAAACTTCCTTTTTATTGATTATAACTTTCATGAAAATTCAATTAATATATATTTTTAATTAAATAAAATCATATAATCTAATAGTAATCCCTCATGATATATATATATATATATATATATATATATATATATATATATATATATATATATATATATATATATATATATATATATATATAGTAGTGATAGAATCTTGCTAGCTTAGGCTCATGATCTTGAAGGAATTTGGTCATTCTTTTCCTATTGTACATCCATTTTATCATCGAGGATTGCTTCAAATCGAAATGAAATGAATCGTATAAAGGTAATGAAAATGACTGTTGAGAATCTCCTCAGATCGTACTCGACGACTCTTTTAACACCTAATTCACTTACCTCCTTATAAAAAAAAAGACTTCTAACACCAAAAAAAAAAAACCTTCACCCCAATGAGAGAAATGCATACAAAGAAAATAGTAAAAGGATATTATTCAAAAATTCATCTCTTCCATTATAAATTCATTTGGCTTTATGCATATCTATATGGATGAACGATCTATATCCAGTGGGAAACCCATCAATATAAATAAATACTCTTATTTTCTTCCAAAGAAAATATAAATAATCCTTCAATTTATGTGGGCCTCCAGGTGGCTAACGGATCTGTGTGATCCGACCCGATCCAATCGGACCGTATCACCAATGATACAGCAGCCCAGGCTAACCCAACGCATGACCAGCTCAAAATCAACCTTTGTCTCTTCCGGATGTCATCTTTTCCTCGGCAGGATGCACTTTTGGGTTGATACCGAGGTCATTCAATTAGCTCCATCTGCGCTTGTTTTCTTGTGATAAGCTCCACAACGTTTCCTTGTTTAAATGACAGCAACCAAATGTTCTGTGTCGTCAGCATGTCATCACCTCCGTCGGTCACATGGTCGGAAACAGGAACCCATAGCATCACGTGTAACCCGTGACCATGGCGTGTCTACAACACTCGTAGCCCCACCCAGTCCACGACTAACACGTGAGACATTATCCGTTTATATATATATATATATATATATAAGATAATTATCATGAAAACATTATTGCTTTTGGGTTTTTTCCAAATGATACCCTTCATTTTTTAGATTTTTTTATTTGATAATTTTAGTTTTTTTTAATACCTTAAGTATTCCTTGTTGTTATATCTTTTTCTTCATTTGTCGTAATGATAACATTCTTGATTGCTACCCTCCCCTTCAAGTGGGCATTGTCAATCATCTCAAAGTTACGTAGCTTTCTCAAGATCTCGATCGTATACAATAAACCTAATTATATAATCGACACCATCATATGTCTTTCAATGTTCATTGTTTATACGGCTCTCTTATCGATGTACTCTTCATCTTTTATCATTTCTATCCAAAATCTATAGTCTTTTACTTCGTCATTATTCAATCCTAGCACATATATCCTATTGTGACGTTTCTTTTTTCTTCCTCACCTTGGATATGCTCACGATATGTCATCATTTTAGAAAAATAAAAAAATAAAAAGTTATTTATTTAGAAAAAATTGCTCTATCGTCATTTGTTTTGTTTTGGAGGAGGAGTTGCAAATGGATATTGAAGTCAAACTATTTTGCTGGATAATATAATGCTACATTCAAATGATGAAATTACAGTAAATTTAAAGGAAAAAAAGAGACAAACACACATTCAAAATTTAAGAAATTATTGCTAAAAAAATCAAAACAAAACGTAAACGATCATTTGGCGTTATTTTGTAGCATTTAAATTATCTCAAATCATGATGGATAAAAAGAGACTGAATAAAATAATTGAGATTATGGGTTTTGGCAAGCGAAGTAAAGGAGCGGCGGCTGCAAACAACCTTCCCAACTGGGAATCTTACTTTGACTGCCGCAATTTGGCCTTTTCGCTTACGTACGTGACAATGGATCATTCACTGTTCCGACACGTGCCAACCACTACTATGTTTCGTGTACTTTTACTTTCCTCGTACAATGCTTCTCATGATTCACACTTTTGATGATGATGATGGACTCTAATTTTCTTTTTTTTAAATAACGAAAACAATACTAAATTCACAATCTTACGATAAATTATCAAAAAATTTTACTGATTAAATTAATTTATACCTTCACCGACAGCATTCATGCACAACATATTGGATGGCGAGGTATGAGCTAGTGCTAGAGAGCTTAATGAACATATTTGGGATCTCTATATAGGCGATTTATTTAATTATCAATATTTCGTGGATAGATATTCTATAATTGATACTTTTACCAAAACATATATGTTCTATGAAGTAAAAAATCATCATGCGTTGACGTCATATCTTAATTTTATAATTATTGATTAGATTGACGATGATGATGATGATGATGATGTGATCCTTGAATATGTAATTTTTTTATTATATCATTAGAATGAAATTTTAAAATGACTAATTGAATTCATTATAATAGGATACAAAGTTATTTACAATGTTAAATTTTTAAAGTTTATAAATTACATATTTACAATTAAGAATATATATATATATATATATATATATATATATATATATATATATATATATATATATATATATATATATATATACACACACACAATTATAAAAAAACCCATGAACTATATATTTAAAGGTATGATGAATGTCATTAAAAATTTTAATTGTGGCTTGCTAAAGATTAACCATAATGATAGACATGCTTTAGAAAGGCAAATATGAAAATAATTTATGTGCATGAATACATGCAATTTGCCTCTATGGCCCACCGTCAACTATAATCGTAGGTTCCGGAATGGTCCCGGGAGGCATTTCCTGTTCCCTGGCTCCTCCGAGACAGGCGACCCTGCGGCCGTGGCCGGTTACGCCGACCACGAACGAGCGCCGTCTCTTCCTAAATCCCCGCACGCGTTGCCAACTTCCAACTGTTCCTCCCTCCGTCTTATATGTCTTTTATATGTACTTCCAAATGTTCAGATACGACAGATATGATATGATAGCATGTGATCCATGCAAATTGAACCTTTTATCCATACATGGCGAAGATTTTGTGATAGAAATAGCGACCAGAGAGAGATGTGAATGACACACATTCCCTCCTTGTGGAAGCCAAGTTGTCAAGAAACGCCCCTCATCGACGACCAGACTGCGATGGACATCTCGAGAAAGATGTAGGAAACGAGATTTAGACAGGGAAAAGTATGTAGCTGATTCGTGTCGTTCTCTTGTCATTCTTCTTCTTCTTCCGGCATGATCCCTCGGTGCCACACCCACACACCCATCAAATCCACGCCAGCGTTTTCCTTCTCCCTTGGAAGACTTTGCTGCAGCCACGAGTAGCAGCAAATGAACAAAACGTTAGCACAGTCAAGTCCGAGCGGCAAATGTCACCACAAGAGTGGCAACGGAGTTTTCCACCTGTACCTCTCAATCACACCCGAGAAGACAAACTAAGATTGTTCTCTCTCACAATATAGTGTCTGCAAACAAGAGTGCATTTGTGAAAACCCACACTCGATTCTTTGCGGGTTAATTGGACTTGATATGTGAACAAATCTCCATCTTGGAGCATCGACCAAAAGGAAGAATTTGAACTGTTTCACAATAAAACGCAGCTTTAATCTTTGGCAGTATGGAAGCTACAATGAAAATGAGGGCACCTATACTGATGCACCTTCCTTGGTCATCTTTATCCACAAGACTCAAATCCGTCGATAAAACTATGCGAATCCTCTAGATTTTCCATATGATCGTTCCCTCATCTCTCTTTTCTACAAGTCCTTGCACCATGGGTCCTCCTGTTGTAGGCCATGTGACGAGATTAACCATTCTTCAACTCAGCTATTAGAATGACGACGACTCAACGATGCTCGATGAGAATTCATACTCAATTATCTCCGACCAAAGAAGGCAGTAAACAGTGGCTTCGACGTTGGAAACAAAGATTTCTTGGATTAAGGTGGACCACACTTATATGTTTGAATCGAGCATGGGACATGTTTTGTTCAGTTGACTACCAGCGTTCAAAGAAACCGAGTTATTTCAGATGTCAGCTGGTGAGAGTGAGCAACGGGAACACAGTTACTTTTCTTCTTGGGTGGAACTCATCATGCCTCAGTACTATATATATATATATATATATATATGTCAACAAAACATTGCATTGGAATTTTATTGTTCCTATCGGTCCTTCTGACATTGATTTCCTTGGACATTTTATTTATTGATGAGGAAGAGACTAATAACAATTTTTTTTGCATCAAGTGATTGAAAGAACGTTCTTTCTCCATCATTGTTCACATCAACAGGTTTCTTTGTGAACAAAAATCTACCGCCACAGCAACACTTGCTTGCCTTCCATTTGGTTCGATATGGACCTCTCATCTTTAAGTCTTTCATGTGAACTCGTTTGCGTATAACAGAAATATCTTTAATATAGGAAGTAAAAAATGAATAAATATTCTGCATTATTTTAAATTCAGCAGTGATATTTGTTTTGAGACAGATATGAAACTGATTTTGATACTAAAGGTAAGTATACATTAGAGCTATCTCCCTACTCTTAAATAAGTTATCTCAATGTACACAAAAACAAAATACTTTTTCGCAAAAAAAAAATTCCAATAAACGTAAGTATACATTAGAGCTAGATCGATCTCTTTAGCATCGAAGGCATATGACACAACCTGTTGGAGGGTAACATGCATATTAAATCTTTTTACCAATTTCAAAATCTAGGTTTTGTATCTATTGTTGAAACATATATGCCACTTTAATTATGTTTCTTGTAATTTAATTATTTTGTAACCTCTCTCTATATTTTTTAGCCCCATTAAAAAATAGCAACCTAAATATGATGTTTTTAATAATTTGATTATGATGATATGATTGTTGATAATGTCTTTATCAGATTTGATTTTGGGCTACATATGAAGGAGTCTAAAGATGTTGAGAAGATGGTTCAGGTATTCATAAAAAGACAGAGTGGGGTGAGTGTTGAAGTAAAGTTATGGATGAATAGTAAATAACTGATATTGGTAATAGTAAATTAATAAATTTTATAATAGATTAGATAAAAAAAATATTTTATAATATGAGTAAAATATTTTCGTTTGGATTCATCATTATTATTATGCTTAGGTCACTGTCATATCATTTGGGTATGTTGCATGTAAATAAGTTGCTTATAGATGTTTTATAACTAGACCATTCATTTACAAAATTTATGAATGCAACTAAATTTCTATGTGTTTTTTTTTTATTTTTAAATTAATTCTAAGATTTTACTGTCAAGCATCTGAGTTAAAGTCTTTTAACCGTTGAAGCAACTGATATATTCATCCGTTACTCACTGTATACTATATATATATATATATATATATATATATATATATATATATATATATATATATATATATATATATATATATAATACATGCAAATAGCCAAACATCTGCACTTATAATTAATATTAGAGATATTTTTACATATAAAATATTTTAAATTATTTTTGGGGCTTTTCCCTGGCTATTATTCCATTTAATAATGGAAAAAGGCCAAGGGTGCTGTGAGAAGAGACATCAAAAGTTGATTTCCCATTGTAATATAACCATTCCCATTACAAACTATATAGCTTGTCCATCGTCGGGACGAAAGGGACGTATGGACGGCGGAGAGGAGAGTATGGGAGAGGAGGGCCACCCCACTGACCACCGTCAAATGTTCCACGTCCCACGTTTTACATCCAATCCAAAGGCCTCGATTAAATGAAGTCTTCCCTTGCCTTTTTTATCCGTGTTGAATACACCACCGTAACGAAGACATCAGCAATCATCATCGTCGTCAAAAGTCGAAATCAAATCAGAGTTTTCAATACACATACGTATATATGTTTATGATAAACAATTATTTTGTGTCAGCAAACATTTGCGTTTTCTTTTTTTCTTCTTTAAGATTCGTGCCATCAGCCGCACACCACGAGATCTTGAAGGCAAACCGACCACTTCCAAGGAAAAGAAGGATGAGGAAAAGTTGATTGCAGACTCGCCAGAATTCAACGCTTTTTTGCGACAAATGGAGACCATGCGATCCAATTCACTCGTTTGTCTCACCTCCCACAACCGCGTCCCGGATATATATGTACGCCCCTTCCACCTCCTACTCCACAACGAACCGCTCTTCTTCAGCCTGATCTCCTCCTCCATCCCTCCCTCTCTCGCGGCGCTGCGATCACGGCATGGCGTCGAGCTTACCGGCACCGAGACCTGGTCTCTTGTCACACGACGTTAGCGGGCGCCGGCGTCGGGTGTCGGCCAAGTCTGTCGCCGCATCCACCGTGGCGATGCGGCCTGCAGGCGCCGTGGCCGCGCCTAGCGTTGGGATCAAGCAGTACACGGCGGTCGCCGCCGCTCCCAGCAGGCCCGCGCTCGCTAGTATGTGGAGGGAGATCCAAGGCGCCGACGACTGGGAGGACCTCGTGGAGCCCCTCAATCCCTTGCTGCGCGACGAGATCGTGCGGTATGGCGAGCTCGTCGTCGCATGCTACAAGGCCTTCGACCTCGACCCCGCCTCGCGGCGCTACCTGAACTGCAAGTACGGGAAGCGGAGCATGCTACGGGAGGTGGGCATGGTGGATTCCGGCTATGAGATCACCAAGTACGTGTATGCGACGCCGGACATCAGCATCCCGACGCAGAGCGGTACCTGCTGCAGCCGGTGGATCGGGTACGTCGCAGTGCCGTCCGACGAGGCGGTGCGGCGTCTGGGGCGAAGGGATATTCTGATCTCCTTCCGAGGGACAGTCACCAACACCGAGTGGATCGCTAACTTCATGAGCTCGCTCACCCAGGCGCGGTTGGACCCCCACGACCCCCGCCCCGACGTCAAGGTCGAGTCCGGCTTCCTCAGCCTCTACACCTCCGACGACAGCAGCAGCAAGTTTAGCAGCGGCAGCTGCAGGGAGCAGCTGCTCTCCGAGGTCTCGCGGCTCATCCACAAGTACAAAGACGAGGAGCTGAGCATTACATTGGCCGGGCACAGCATGGGGAGCTCCCTGGCTCTCCTCCTTGGGTACGATCTCGCGGAGCTCGGCCTGAACCGGGACGGACTGCGGCAGGAGGTGCCCATCACGGTGTACTCCTTCGGAGGCCCGAGGGTGGGGAACTCGGGATTCAAGGATCGGTGCGAGGAGCTCGGGGTGAAGGTCCTGAGGGTGGTGAACGTCAACGACCCCGTCACCAAGCTCCCGGGAGTGTTTCTCAACGAGAACTTCAAGGTGTTGGCGGAGAGATACGAGCTGCCATGGAGCAGCTCATGTTACGCTCATGTAGGGGTTGAGCTAGCACTGGACTTCTTCAAGATGGAGAACCCTGTGTGCGTCCATGACTTGGATGCTTACATAGGGCTGTTGAAGTGCCCAAAGGTGGCGCAAGTGAAGAAGAATGGCGCTGATCTCCTCAGCAAGGCAAGGCGGTTTCTAAGCGAACAAAGCTTCGACACATGGCGATGGCAGGACGCAGCCATGCAGGTGGGCAACCTGGTGCAATCCTTAAGAATCTGAGGCCTGGAGGGACCATGAATCCATATAGAGAAGATGACACTCTAACCCTAGAATATTTGATAGGATTAGGAGGCGTATATAGATTACACACACACATTCTTTGATATGTTGTATATTCTGTAGTTTTTTGATAGACAGAATGGGATATCATGCATGCCGTATCTTCACATGAATTCAGTGAACAGCATTCTTCTCGTTGAAGCACAAATTCCTAACACCTATTAACAAGCTAGCTTCTCATCGGATTTGGTGCATTCAACTGTATAAATCACTGTCTTGCTCTGCACTCAACATAAGTGTCGATCTTTTACACAGCAAAGAAGAGAAAAAGATGGATTAGTGTTCACGCCATCAAACTTCTGGTCTGTGTTTTCATACCACAAGTCTTCCATTACCTATATTGAATCTTAAGCTTTTGAATTGTCACCAAAATATTCTTAAGCTTTAGAACTTTACATAAAATAAGTATGGCTTTTGGTTTAATGTTTTTGAATATTTCTCTTTAAAATTAGACGTGAAGAGTTCAACACTCTCATTTATTAATTCTGATAATGGACGTGAAGGATGCATGATAAAAACATTATTTCCAGAAAATCCCATGAAAGAAAGTATCATAAAACCTTACGGCAAGGGTTTTCTTAATCTTCTATTGCTTGCTATCCTCCAATCTCATGATTTTGTCTACACAGTGAATAAGCAGTATTAAATGCTAAAATTGTCCTGTAATGGAGCTTCTTAACACCTTCTTCCCACAAAAACACACAGGTCATCTTCTGGGTCTACTCATCCTTAGCTTTGTCAACTTTCTCTGCTGACCAATATGCTCATGCATGCAACTCATGTTTCCAACATAAACATGTCTTCCTGTTCATAAGTGGGAACTCTCTCTCTCTCTCTCTCTCTCTCTCTCTCTATATATATATATATATATATATATATATATCTTATTCACACGTCCATACACACAAAGTCTCAACTGTCGCCCAGTAGTTTCCTTCACTTAGGTTCTTCAACGATCTCCGAGTAGGGTGCTGACGACAAAACTCCACATGTTTGGGTTTGGTATTAGCCAATACCAATCTTTGCGGCCGCGTTGGGGGACATGCTAGTGTTGGGCCACCACTCTGTGCACCAATAGGATATCTCTCAATGGACCGGTAGTGCTTTTAGATGGCGACCGTAAGGGGTGTGTTGGGTGGGTACCGA
Organism: Musa acuminata AAA Group; assembly: GCF_036884655.1. NCBI lineage: Eukaryota > Viridiplantae > Streptophyta > Magnoliopsida > Zingiberales > Musaceae > Musa > Musa acuminata. Next base: position 29,724,817 of record NC_088331.1, on the reverse strand, counting down.
CCACATAAAATAATAACACGTGAAATGGCAGGGTTGAACGTTCTATCACACGATGACGACGACTTGTTTTACGTCCTTGGAGTCGTGGCGTCGCGTATCGAGTCGAGTAAACTGGGACGAAGGTCAAACCCCACGCCGCTTTATTAAAGAAAGGCTTAATTAAAGCGCAGCACTTTTTGCAGTGGCGACGCAGAAGCTGATGGCAAAAAGGAGGTGTTGAAGCTCCAGTGTCTGATCTGGCAATCCAGTATAGGATCTCCTCCTCCTCTTTTCCTTTTCCTTTTCCTTTTCCTTTTCCTTTTCTTTTTGTTTTAGATGCATTGGATACGGAAGAGAACACTATGCGTGTAGTGGTGCAGATAAGTTTGGGTTTTCATTGAGAGTATTATTATGGGTTATAATAGAAAATAAAGTGAGACTGATAAGTTCTTGTCATTGCAATGAACATCTAACCACGTGGATACGTCTGACGGTACGAACTATACTTTAGCGTGTGTTGTGCTAGAGAATTCGCTAGGACTAATTTGAGCTTGAGTGTTAAAATAATGCTAATATGTGATATCATTGATCTCTTTAGGGGATCAATCTCCTTGGAATTCTATAGAGGTTTCTCCCTCCAAGTTGCTGCTCAAAGACTGCAGAAAAGATTCATCTATTGTTTATCAAAAGAGGAGGAATACATGACTATGACTATTTATAGGGCTTCTAAACCCTAACTCCTAATAGGACTCATACTCAAGACTCATACTTCTAACCAACTCCTAATAGGACTCCTACTCAAGACTCCTATTCATTTACAATTCCTTATTCTTCTCTAAGAAACAACCTCCTAACCGTAACCGACTTCTTCACCTCTTTAATAGGGGTCGGCTTAGGTAGGTTTTACATGAATGTCCCTCTCAATTAGGACTCTCCTAGCTAGAGTCCTAACAGACCCGCCCTCTTCAAATCAGCCTTGTCCTCGAGGCTGACGATTCATGAATTTTGGGAATTTAATCTTCAAGTCGTAATAGTTCTCCCAAGTGGCATCTTCTGTTGGTAGGTTCACCCACTATTGGTAGGTTCACCCACTGTATTAGCACTTTAGTACTTGGCTGGGTCTGGAGTTCTCCTTGGATAGTCATATTTGGCAGGTGGCTTTGGGCTGTCTCTAAGCACCTATTTACAGCTTCTGTCTCGCCGTCGATTTGTGGGTGATATGCCATACTTCTTTTCAATTTAGTACCATGCATATAGAATAACTTTGTCCAAAATCTGCTCGTGAAGATGCAAGTAGAATTTATCATAAGCATAATGCGTCCCTTATAGTGTAATTTTTTTGAGTCCCAATTGTAATGAGCCACGGAGCTTGGTGCTTCCTCCAAATTTTTTATAATCTTACTAGTTTTTGAATCTTCCTGCCATTCCATCTTAATATCCTCAAGGAAGTCGCTGGTCAGAAGTGAAACGGCCGAAACTTCAACTTGCTCGGGTAGCTACGAAAGCGCATCTACAAGAACATTCTCTTTCCCTTTTTTGTAAGTTATTTCATAATCAAATCCAAAAAGTTTTGTTGCCCATTTTTGCTACTTAGAGGATGATATCTTTCGCTCCAAAAAGTACTTGAGACTTTTATGGTCGGTTTTAATTTGAAATCGTCGACTAATCAAGTAGGGTCTCCACCTCATTGCTGCGTGCACAATGGCGAGCATCTCCTTATCATATAATGACTTATTTTGATAGGAGAGAGATACTGTCTTGCTAGTGTATGCGAGTGGTCCACCATCTTACATGAGAATGACTCCAATTCCGACTCTAGATGCGTCGGCCTCAATAATGAAGGGTCGGTTGAAACCTAATAGTGTTAGCACCGGCGTCGTCGTCATGACTGCCTTAAGTTTGTCGAAGGAAGCGGAGGCTCTGTCCAACCATTGGAAGACATCTTTTTCCAGTAAGGAAGTAAGTGGTGCATTGATCTTTCCATAGTTTTTCATGAACTTACGGTAGTAGCCTGTTAAACCCAAAAAAGCCATGTAGCAATTTTATGTTTCTCGGGGTCGGCCAGTTTTGCATTGCTCTAATTTTGAAGGGGTCCACTAGTACACCTTCCTCTTATATGTTATGCCCAAGATATTCCACCTTCTGTTGAAGAAAGCAAAAATTCGTAGTGGTTGTTGTGTGTTCAAAAGGTGATTTTCGGTATGTCTTCTTCGAACGCTCGTATTTGATGATACCCAGATCAAAGGTCCAGCTTTGTAAAGATTTGTGCTCCCTTTCATCTAACACTTCATCTACTATTGGAATAAGGTATTTGTCCTTGATGGTTATACCATTGAGAGCTCGGTAATCAACACATATTCGCCTTGTTCCGTCCTTCTTGCGTACAAGTAGCACCGGTGAAGAGTAAAGGTTGCAACTTGGCCGAATAACTCCTGTTTCGAGCATCTCTTTTATAATCCTTTCTATTTCATCCTTCTGGAGATGTGGATATTGATATGGCTGACCATTTGCTGAAGATTTGCCTGGAAGGATCGTTATACAATGATCATACCGACGGGTAAGAGGTAGGTTGCGCGGTTCGTCAAATATATTTGAAAATTCAGCAAGCAAAGGAAGTAGATTTGGATCTTCAAATTCTGTTGGCTCTCCCTTAGTTTGATACTCAAGTTGTACCAAAAAGTCGCTGCATACTTTATGCAAAACCTTCTCCATTTGTGTGTGCAAATCGTTGTTATATCGCCCCCACATTTCCCGTGCAATGTCACCTGTTTCTCCTTACTGTAAAATTTCATAATTAGTTTAATAAAATTCTAAGAAATATCACTTAATGTCGTCAACCATTTAATTCTGAGCATGGCCTCATGATTGTTAAGAGGGAAACGGAAGAAATCTGTAATTATCTCTTGGTCCTGCAGCAATAGTTTCTCTTGCGGGCGCCTACGATCACAATTCAAAATCCGTCCGTCGGTGACCTTAACATCAAACCTGTAATGATTCTCGATAGGTAATGCTATCCTAACAGCAAGCTTACTATTTAGGAAGTTAGTAGTACTGCCCGTGTCGATGAGAACAGTGATCGGTTGTTGTTTGAGAAGGCCTCCAACTTTCATCGTTTGCGGGTTTGAGTAGCCGGCTAGTGCGTGTACTGTAACGTCAGTCGGTTGTAGCTCTTCTTCCGCATCTTATTTATGTTCAAGGTTCTCTTCTGAATGTTCAATGACCTCTTCTTCTATTGGTTCAATCATAAGAAGTCTCTCTTTCATCGTTTGCGGGTTTGAGTAGCCAGCTAGTGTGTGTACTGTAACGTCGGTCGGTTGTGGCTCTTCTTCCACATCTTCTTCATTATGTTTAAGGCTCTCATTTGAATGCTTAATGGTCTCTTCTTCTACTGGTTCAATCAAAAGAAGTCTCCCTTTTCTACAGCAATGCTTGTAACTCCACGGCTCGTCGCAATGCCAACATAACCGCTTCGCAGATTGCTCCCGAAGCTCTTCTCTTGTCAACTTCTTTGGTGCAGGGACTCGATCGACAATAGGGGGGGTTGAGAGGTTTAATATTACTGGTTGAGGAGCGACCCTAGTACTCTGAGCTTCATGGTTCAATTGTTCCTCTTGATGTCGTGCGAAAGAGATGGCTACCATAAGCGTATATGGTTGTCGCGCTTTAACTTCTCCTCAGATCTCCGGCTTCAAGCCCTCAATGAAGGTCCTCAATAGCTATTTTTGAGACCAATCATGAGTTTGATTAAATAACCTTTCAAACCTGGTTTGATACTCCTGAATAGTAGAGGTTTGTCGGATCTTTGTTAGTTGTCCGTCAATATTCTCATAATCAGTTGGTTTGAAGCGGATCAACAGTCCTTATTTGAATTGTCGCCATGAAAGGACTCCATAAGTATGTTCAAACTAGTCAAACCACTGTATGACATCCCCTTCAAGATGTATAACTGTAATTTTCACCATAGATGCGTTCGCGGTTTTGTGGTACCAAAAATATCGCTCCGCACGCGAAATCCAACCAATCGGGTCTCCTTCTTCCCATCTAGGGAAGTCCACCCTCATGCGTGGATAGTTGGGATGGATCATAGAACCTCCCCTCTTTTGGAAGTCATCTCTTCGAGCTTGGTGCGATTGGGCAGAGCTCTCTCCTTGATGTGATTTCTTCGGGCTTAGTAGTCGGCCCAATCTGAGTTTAGTAAAGAATTTCCGAATCGTATCCTCCATTCGTGCCTCAAAGGCTTCGAATTTAGCATCGATTGCCTCCTCAGATGCCATAGTATATGTCTCCAAATCTGTGATATTATGATCTCTCTTTTGTTGTCGGGTTAAAGACATGTACAAGTTGAGAGAGGTGATGGTCGAAAGGGTTGGTGGATTGGTAGATGTAGGCTGCGGTTTAGGCTTGTTTTGGGTGTAGTTTGAGGGTATGGTTTAGTGGAGTTTTAGGGCTGTGGATGAAAGTTTTGGATCTGTGGTAGATGGTAGCAAAGGTTTGATAGAAATACGTAGAAGTTGCAGCAAGTATGTGCTGTCTTGTAAGAGTAGAATTGTCGTTAAAGAAACAACAGTTTCTCGACATAATTTTCACCAAAAACTTGAGAGAATTGAGGAGGGAATTGATAGCAAAATCACAGTTTATATGATAGCAAGGATGTCTAATATAATCAAGAAAATTTTGGCAGTATAACAGCAAGGAAATTGGTGCAAGTTGCGATTGCAGAATTCTCGTCGAAAAATTTTAGCGGTTTACGACGAAAATTTGCAGCAACATAAAATCGTTTTTAGAGATGAATTTCTCAATAGATCAATCTTAGATGGAAGCCAAGATGATCTATGAAGTGTATAAGAAATTTCATTCAAAAAATATTACAAATAGATGGGTTAAGGCAATAATATGCGGTTGAAATTTTCTACAGCATATATTTTCAAGTGTAGCAGATTAGACATAAAATATCAGTAATTTATATTGAGAATTTTTTAATGAAACAAAAGGGAAATCTACTGTTAGGAAGTGTCAAAGATGTCATAAAAATTTTGTAAAAATTTGGATAGAAAAAGCACAGTAGCAAGATTAAACAGATGATGCTATGCGGTTGGAATTCTACAATGTATCTTTCGTTATAGAGATGAAAACTTTGTGACGAAAAGTTTATGCAGCAATATAGGAATAATTTTTATTTTTTTTAGATTTTCGAATAAGGATAACTAAATTGCAGCAGCAGTAAGGTAGGAAACCAAAACCTGTTGCAATTCACGGGGAGATCAAAGGATGATCCGTGGTGGTAGAGATAATGGCGGAATTCGATGACGATCTTTTAAGAAATTGTGGGAATTGCTTTGGATGGTTGTGGAGGGTTGATAGATGGATGTGGAAGGGCAGCGAGATGTCAAGAACGTTGCTCTGATACTAGGTGTTAGAACCCTTACAGATTCTAAACTTGGGGTTGATCTCTTTAGGGGATCAACCTCCTTGGAACTCTATAGGGGTTCTTCCCTCAAAATTGTTGCTCAAAGGCTGCAGAAAAGATTCATCTATTGCTTATCAAAAGAGGAGGAATACATGACTATTTATAGGGCTTTTAAACCCTAACTCCTAATATGACTCATACTTAAGATTCCTATTCCTTTACAACTCCTTATTCTTATCTAAGAAACAACCTCCTAACCCTAACCGACCTCTTCACATCTTTAATAGGGGCCGGCTTAGGTAGGTTTTACATGAATGTCCCTCTCAATTAGGACTATCGTAACTAGATTCCTAACACATTTTAGATAAGATTATGATATATTTTAATATATAATCTAGACTATAAATAGGAGTGTGATCTCTTTTTAACGAGTACCAAATCAGATTAAGATGGAGCAATAAATGAGCTGCAAAAGTATAGGTTTAGGATTGTAATTAGGTTTCTTTAGTGATTTTTTTTTTTATGTTTTTAGTTTTTTTTTTTCTATTGGTGCTTGGCTTTTTAACACATCTCTTTTTTTATCCTAATTCCCAATAAATAGTATTAGAACCATAATAATTTTTTTTTTGTTTCTGATTAGAGGAATAGTACAAGTGTTGTCATGCGATATTTGTCCTTAGCGGTCCCAATATTTAGAGGAGATAATTATTTGATTTGGAGTGCAAAGATGAAAATTTAATTTAGATGACAAGATCTACGAGAGATTATTGAAGAAAGTTATGATGTAACTAGAACCAGATCAAATAAAGGATGTACATGTCCTTTATTCCCTTCCACAAGTAGTTGACGAGTCTTGGAGCAAAAATATCAATGACAACTCTAAGGTATTAACTATTAAGCTCCAAACTTTTTGAAGAAATTTTGAAAGTTTATTTAGGAGTGAAAGTGAAACTATGCAAGCTTATTTTTCAAGAGTTATGAAGATAGTCAATCAGATGAAAAGATACGATGAATTAATTTTTTTTATCAAAAAATTATTAAAAATTTAAAAACGTCTCTCGGATAGATATGATCATGCAGTTGTTGCTATTGAAGAATCAAAAAATTTATCTGAGATATATGTTAGTGAAATGCTTAGTTTCTTAGAATCATATGAGTATATATTGAACAGATTTCAAATTTCTTATATTGAGCATGTCTTGCAAAGTAAATTAAATGTTTTCAAGGAGGAAGGAAAAAAAAAATGATGCGAGAGGTAATCAAACAATAAACTTGATGATCAAAATCAAAGAAACATCCAAGATAATAGTCAACGTTATTATAAGATGAATATTCAATGTTATTATTATAAAAAGTATGATCATATTAAGGATTTTATTATTTAGGAACACAATATCTGCAAGCTAATTTTGTACGAAGGGTTGATAAATCTAAAAATTAACTTTTTACATGTGAATCTACCAATGCTATACAAAATAAATGAGATTTTATAATTAAGGTGAAGTATGAAAATGAACTCAAAACGGTTCAATGTTTATAGAAATATAGATTATGATATATCTAAAAATTAACCTTACTTATATTGATGAAGATGGTGATATTATAGCAATGGATGATGATGATGAGTTTATATGATTCAATTATTAATCAGTGTTTCAATCCTCTTAGAATTAGTGATAAGTTGATATCTAATGCTGGTGTTATGTCAGATTTGAATAAGGATAATATGTGCTCTATGACTTTAGTATTAGACCTTATAGAATTAAGAGTGAAATCGTGAAGACAAAAGAACACACATCTCAATTAGTAACATATAATGTCTATTTATATATAGTGAAAGAGAGGATTTTTCTCAATTGAACAGCGAGATTTCCTCGTACAGTTGAGGAAATCTCATCTACTATGTAGTTGAGGAAATCTCTCATCTGCGATGCAGTTGAGAAAATCTCTCTGTTATCATGCCCCCACAAGATCAAGCTCTTGTCAAGGATATCGATCTTGGACCGATGCAACAAATATAGTTTTCAGGCTAGAGGCTTCGTGAGTGAGTCTACTAGTTGATCAACCGTATGAATATAAGACATATAAAGTTGACAACTTGATCTCGCATGAAGTGAAAGTCGATAGCAATGTGTTTCATGCATGAGTGAAACACTGGATTGACGCATAGGTAGGTAGCTCCAACATAGTTTGTAAGAATAAGGGTAGAGCTGACTTTGAGTTCCTTGAGGGGATTTGTAACTCAATTGAGTTCAACAGCAGCGGTAGCGATGGCACGATATTCAGCTTCAGTTGTAGACCGGATGATTGTCTTTTGCTTCTTAGAACTCTAACTGATTGGATTAGACCCAAGAAAGACGATATACCCTGAGGTGGAGGTGCGATCATCAAAGTTTTTTGCCCAATCAGCATCAGCAAAAGCATGAAGATGAAGTGGAGTGTGTTTGCTGAGAAAGAGACCATGATTGAGGGTCCCTTTAAGATACCGCAAAATTCGTTTAACCGTAGACCAATGCATAGCAAAAGGCTGGTGCATGTATTGAGATAGTTTATTGATTGCAAATGAGATATCTGGACTAGTGAGAGCCAAGTACTGTAAGGAGCTAAGAACTTAGCGATATTGAGTTGAGTCTGTAGGAGTGCTGCTATCACATATTTTAAGTGATGCACCAGTAGAGAGAGGAGTTACAACCTCCTTTGCATCTTACATATTTGTCTTTGATAATAAGTCTTGAATATACTTTCTTTGTGATAGGAGAAGACCTGAGGATGCAAATATTGCATCCATTCCCAAAAAGTAGCTTAGGGGTCCTAAATCTTTGAGGAGAATCGATCAGCCAATTGCTTTAAAAATGTCTGAATCTCCAAGGTATCATTGCCTGTGACAATAATATCATCTACATACACTAGAAGATATATTATATTCCTATTTTGTTATCGTAAGAATAAAGAGGTATCAGACTTGGAGTTGATGAAGTCAATTGATATCAGAAACAATCCAAGTTCAGTATACCAAGCTCTTGGAGCCTGACGGAGTCTATAAATGACTTTTTGTAGTTTGCAGACATGCCTTGGATATTGGTGATGAACGAAACTAAGGGGTTGCTGCATAAAGACATATTCAGTTAGAGTCCCCTATAAAAAGGCATTATTAACGTCCAGTTGGCATAAGTGCCAGCTCCTGGAAATGGCCACAACTTAGTATAAGTCGAATTATTATAGGTTTAATTACGGGGCTAAAAGTCTTTGTGAAGTCAACTCCAAGTCGTCGATGAAACCCTTTGGCAACTAAACGAGCTTTGTATCTAACAACAAACCCGTCTAGGTTCCGCTTAAACCTGATGATGTTTTGTGTATGATGAAATGACATAAGAGTCCATGTAGAGTTATGGAGTAGGGCATCATATTTTTCACACATGGCTTTACGCCAGTGTGGAGATTTTTGAGCTTGAGTGATTGTGGTAGGTTCACTAGTCTCAGGAGAGGATTGTATGAGAGCATGTAGGTCAAGAACTTGACGTGATTTAAAGATACCACTTTTTGAGCGAGTTGTCATTGGATGTCCAGGAGCTGTAGGTTGTGGTATTGGTATGGGTGGTGGATGTTGAATCTCGTATTTTGATGATGAAACTACTTGATATATGTTTATGATTTAATCTGTGTTTTGAGTGACGCAGGATGCTTCGATCAGGATGAGACAATTAAAGTAGGAAAATCATGTTGTGCCGAAGGAACATGTCAGAAGATTGGACGTCGGGCCGGTGGATCGGTCGACGTATCGACAAAAGGCTTCGAGCCGTGGACTCGGGCATCGAGCCAAGAAGAGCAGGTATTGTGCCAAGGATATCGGAGTTGCGGAGTCAACTGGCCGATTGGGCAATAGGCTGCAGGAGAGGACGATGCGCCGAAGAATCGGACGAAACGTCGAGGGACCAATGACATGCCGGACAACTTGGTTAAATTTCTTAGGATTAATTGTCTCGATCGAAGTTTTGTTTTGTTGTGCAGGATTAACTATGATAACAATGAAGACATAAAGCGAAACAAAGTGTCGGAGTCAAGCGCGAAGGATTTGTTGCGAGTTTGAGAGTTCGACGGAAGTCCGAAGGTTCGTCGGGAATGCTACCAGAACTAGCCGAGAATGAGTTGGGAGCTTGCCGAAGGGTTTTTCGGAAGCTCGCCGGAAGGTTCGTTGGAAGTTCGCGGAGCTCGCCGAGAAAGATCGGAGCTTGCCGACGAAGCTCGTTGAAACTCGCTAAGATCAAATCGTGAAGTCTAAGAGCTTGCCGGGAGTCCGCAGAATGGTTTCCGAGAGTTCATCGGAAGACCGCCGGAAGTTTGCCGGAAGCTCGCCAGAAGAAGTCTTGACTTACGGACTTTGTAATAGCTTAGAAAATGTCTTTAAATTCATAGTTAGCACGTTAATTAGGGTTAGGATTAGGTGTTAATCCTATAACCCAAGTAGGGGCCAATTAGGCCCAAGTTCGGATTGGTTTGGACCAAGTTTGGAGCCAAACCAAGTAAGCTGGAATAGTGAAAGAGGTGGCACCGCTAGGGTTGGAGGTAGCACCGCCCAGGCTATGTCTTCCAGCGAGACTGGGCGGTGCAACCGCCCAGCCAAGAGGTGCAACCGCCCAGAGCTCAGTCTTCGAGCTAGACTGGGCGGTGCAACCTCCCTGACAGAGAGGTGGCACTGCCTGAGCTCAGTCTTCGAGCAAGACTGGGCAGTGCAACCTCCCTGACAGAGAGGTGGCACCGCCTGAGCTCGGTCTTCGAGCTCTGCCAGGCGGTGCAACCTCTCCAGTCAAGAGGTGCAACCGCCTGATCCCGAAATTCCGGGATTTGATCGTTTTGAGCTCCAAATTTGAATTGGGTTGGGGCCTATAAATACCCCACCCATTCAGCACTGAAGCAAATAGATCCACACTGAATTCTTGATCTTTTCAGTGATTCTAAGAGCTCAAATTTGTGTAAAGTCCAAAAGTTCTCCTCTTTCTATTCTTCAAGTCTTGAGTTGTAAAGAGAGGAGAGAAAGGATCTGTAAGGGTTGTCTCATGAGCCTGTCAAAAGGAGAGAAACTGTAAAAGGGCAGTTGGCCTTCGCCTATTGAAGGAAGGCCTCTAGTTGACGTCGGCAACCTCATCAGTGGAGGAAGCCAAAAGTGGAGTAGGTCAAGGCTGACCGAACCACTCTAAATCTCTGGTTTACGTTTATTTTGAGCACTTTATCATTACTGCAAACCTCCTACATAGCTACTACCCTCTGCGCTTTTACGAACGATTCTCTAAGTTCAGATCTTTCCGAATCTGCATTAAGACGTAAATCGATGTTTTTGTACGATCTTTACATTGCAGTTTACGTTAACGTATTGATTCCATTTATAACTGCAAACTGCTTTCTGCGCATTCATAAAACGCTTTTCAAAGTTCAGAATATGCGTTTAGACGTAAAACTACGTTTAGACGCAAAACTGCGTTTAGACGTAAAACTGCGTTTAGACGTAAAACTACGTTTAGACGTATAACTGCGTTCAGACGCAAAACTGCGTTTAGACATAGAACTGTGTTTAGACGTAAAATTGAGTTTAGACGTAAAACTGCGTTCAGACGCAAAACTGCGTTTAGATGCAAAACTGTGTTTAGACGTAAAACTGCATTTAGACGTAAAACTGCGTTTAGACGTAAAACTGAGTTTAGACGGAAACTGAACTTGGACGCAATCTGCGCTTAGTCGTAAACTGCGATTAAATACAAACTGTGAATCGACTTTTGCATCATAATAGATTTTATCGAACGAACGCACCTTTCGGTTTTAAATTGCTGTAAGATTTCTGCTGCACTAATTCACCGCCCCCCGTCTTAGTGCTCTCGATCCTAACACTTGGTATCAGAGCCCGGTTTTTCTCATTTCGGATTTACACCCGAGAGAAATGGCTCTTCATGGTTTTCAAGAGGGCTTTTTGGTCTTTCGTCCACCGTTGTTTAACGGATTGGACTACACATTTTGGAAAACTCGAATGAGAGTTTTCTTGATTTCTACGAATTTAGATTTATGGAATATCATTGAAAACGGTTTTCAACTTCCCTCTAAACCGATGAACGAATGGTCGGATTTGGAGAAGAAGTATTTTTCTTTAAACGCAAAGGCTATGAATGCCTTATTTTGCGCTTTGGACAAAAATGAGTTCAATCGGATTTCCACGTGCGAAACGGCTTTTGACATTTGGCGAACACTTGAAATCATGCACGAGGGAACTAGTAGAGTCAAAGACTCGAAAGTTAACTTTTTATTGCATGATTTCGAGCTTTTTCAAATGCAACCAAGCGAGACTATAGGCAACATGTACACCCGTTTCACGGATGTCGACAATAGTTTAAGAGCTCTTGGAAAATGTTTTTCGGATTTTGAACTCGTAAACAAAATTTTGCGTTCTCTTTCTAAAAAGTGGGATTTAAAAGTAACTGCAATACAAGAAGCTAAAAATCTAAACAACTTACCACTTGAAGAACTAATTGGTTCAGTGATGACATATGAAATGGTGCACAATGCACATTATGAACATGTTGAACACAATCACCTTCCAAAGAACAGGAAGGATTTGGAACTCTGGACAAATGAATGCCACTTGAGCGATGACTCAAGTGATGAGGACAATGATGAACAAACCAACCTTCCAAAGAACAAGAAGGATTTGGGACATAGAACATTTGAAGACCACTCGAGCATAAGCTCAAGTGATGGTGAACTTAAACTACAAATGAAACGAAAATTAAAAAGCAAAAAGAATAGAACTACTTGCTTTAAATGCAAGAAGAAGAACAAAAATTGGGATGAATCGAGCTCCTCTGAAGACGAGAAAGTCAACAAAAGCGAGGCGGCAAACTACACCTTACCAGCCTACGACATTTAGGTAATTAAAATGCCTTTGGTTTATTTTAAAATTACTTGATGCTTTCATGATATATTTTCTTTTTTAGTTTAGAATTAATTTTCTTGAAAATTACATGTTTAAAAATAAAAATACAAAAATTATGATCATGCTGATAATTTCGAAAATGATAATATTGCATGATAAACAAACAAAATGATTTTGATCATGGTTAAGAAGTAATAATGTGTATCATGTTTGATTAACATTGTTGAATGAAATCACGTTTGATTTAAAGTAATGCATAAAGATGTAATATTAAATGGTTATTAACAATTTTATGCATGAGATTTTAAGTTATCCATGATCATGAGCTTGTTTGATCTTCTTGATTTAATTTCAAGATCTATAGCAAAGATCATGTCTGAATATATGAAAGTGTTAATTTCATTTTCGGATTCACTTAACAATTGGTATCCTAACAATCAGATTTTCTCATACACTTATGAAAAATATTTTTCTAAAATGGATTTGATGAAATGATTCCTGCTTATAAATTCCATCTTGAAATATGAATGATAGTGTTTTTGCTTGTGAAGATTTGTTTCACATTCATATCTCCTATGATTCATGTGCAGAAAAAGAATTTATAAATCATAATACAATGAGATTTCTTATGCAAAAATAAAGTGCTTTTGTGATTCTTTGCTAAAGAGAATAATCATAATCATGATCTTGATAATTATAACATGAAGCTCTTTATAAATCAAGATCGTTCATTATGCTCCCTACATTTATCAAAAAGGAGTTCTTCAAATGAAATGCAATTCAATGAAGTGTCATATTGATATCTTGAAACTTGGAATATTTTAAAATGTGATATTGATAAGAATGTTTCAAGTTGCTCTTGGTACTATATCTTTTCGAATGAATCATGAGCCTTGATATCATATATTTCATAATACAAGATTTCTTTGCCTTATGTCTTGAACTTTCATGCTTATCTTAATTTGGCATATAAAGACTAAGGCATGCTTAGATGAAAAAGAATCTCTTAAAAAAAAAATGCTTTTCCCATCTGATCGAGATTAATGATTTCATGATATTTTGTGAATCTCGAAATTAATTTTAATGACTTAATTATGAATTTCAAGTTAATGATTTGATTTGAATAAGTTTTATCTAAATCATAATCTTGATCTTGCAAAATTGAAGTCACAAATAATATCTTGTGGTATTCATGAATTGATACTCACAATATGAAAGCATTGATATTCATGACTTGAATTGGATTGAAACATTGTATGCTTAAATTAATCATTCTCCTATGTTTCAAAAATTCCTTAAATGCCTTATGTGATGATTGAAAACTAACTTGCTTTATGATGAATCACAAATCATGACTTGATCTATGATGTAAATGCCTTGAAATGATTGAAATATTTAACACTTTTATGCTCTTCCCCCCTATTTTCTTCTTGTTTTCAATGATAAAATAGGGAAAAGTTTTGATCATGCATGGTAGGATATAATTTGACAAAATTGATACCATCATGATATGAAACATTTATGATGTGCAATTATGCATGCAGTACTTGTGCTTTCTAATTATGATATGATGTATTGCATATGATGTAAATCATGATTTAAAATGCTATGAGTGCCAAGTTACACATTTTGAGAAGAAATTGTTATATTGAAACATTAATGTGATTATGAATGGTGATATGATATCATGCATGTAATACTTCAACTTATGATAATGATGCATGCAATGATAAAATATTCATGATGAAAAATTGTCTTGACATTCATAACTTGATTATTCATCATTTGTCATGATTTTGAAATCGTTGTAAAAGGAAAAAAGAACTACAAAACTGTATTCTCTCTTTCTTTTTTACATTGACAAAGGGGGAGACAGCTAGCTTGTACAAGTCAAGAAGATGCAAAAACTTGATTGCTAGCTTGCCTATCTTAAGTAGCAAAGATTGCTAACTTGCTTATTTCAAGAAGAAAAATTGTCTTCTTGAACATCACTATCTTGAATATCTCAAGAAGCAAAACTTGCAATTTGCACATTGCAATAGGAAGCAAGAATCATGAGCTTACACAAGAAAGCTATCTTGCATTTGCTTTCGAAATTTTTGCTAGCTTATATATTGTGAAACTTGTATATCGTAAAGACTGCTAGCTTGTTGGTCTAAAGAGAGCAAAATTTTCAAGAAGCAAGAGTTGCCTTCTTAAACATCTCTAATTTGCTAGCTTGCATGATGTAGAACTTGCCATCTTGAACATTACCAAAAGTGCTATCTTATATGCTATAAAACTTGCATATCTAAAAATTGATAGCATGAATGTTCTAAGCATGATGTAACACTTGCTAAATCTTCTAGCTCCAAGATTGCATGATGATAAAACTTGATACTATGTTTTTCATGCAATGAGTTGAATCAATATCACAAACGATTGATTGTGATACTTCTCCTTTTTGTTGATGACAAAGGGGGAGAAGTATGTTGATGAAAGTATGTTGATGACATGACATGTGATGCATAAGTTTATGCATATGTTCATGTTGACGTGTTGCAAGTATTCATGATGAATGTTGCAATGACTTGAATTCAGTTTGAATTCAAGGTTCTATCAATATGGCATATTGATAGGGGGAATTTGTTTAAACTCCGGGAGTTAAGTTTAACTCCGTCATCAAGTGGTTGTCATCATCAAAAAGGGGGAGATTGTTGAATCTCGTATTTTGATGATGAAACTACTTGATATATGTTTATGATTTAATCTGTGTTTTGAGTGACGCAGGATGCTTCGATCAGGATGAGACAATTAAAGCAGGAAAATCATGTTGTGCCGAAGGAACATGTCAGAAGATTGGACGTCGGGCCGGTGGATCGGTCGACGTATCGACAGAAGGCTTCGAGCCGTGGACTCGGGCATCGGGCCAAGAAGAGCGGGTATTGTGCCAAGGATATCGGAGTTGCGGAGTCAACTAGCCGATTGGGCAATAGGCTGCAGTAGAGGACGATGCGCCAAAGAATCGGACGAAGCGTCGAGGGACCAATGACATGCCGGACAACTTGGTTAAATTGCTTAGGATTAATTGTCTCGATCGAAGTTTTGTTTTGTTGTGCAGGATTAACTATGATAAAAATGAAGACATAAAGCGAAACAAAGTGTCGGAGTCAAGCGCGAAGGATTTGTTGCGAGTTCGAGAGTTCGACGGAAGTCCGAAGGTTCGTCGGGAATGCTACCGGAACTAGCCGAGAATGAGTTGAGAGCTTGCCGAAGGGTTTTTCGGAAGCTCGCCGGAAGGTTCGTTGGAAGTTCGCGGAGCTCGCCGAGAAAGATCGGAGCTTGCCGACGAAGCTCGTTGAAACTCGCTAAGATCAAATCGTGAAGTCTAGGAGCTTGCCGGGAGTCCGCAGAATGGTTTCCGAGAGTTCATCGGAAGACCGCCGGAAGTTTGCCGGAAGCTCGCCAGAAGAAGTCTTGACTTGCGGACTTTGTAATAGCTTAGAAAATGTCTTTAAATTCATAGTTAGCATGTTAATTAGGGTTAGGATTAGGTGTTAATCCTATAACCCACGTAGGGGCCAATTAGGCCCAAGTTCGGACTGGTTTGGACCAAGTTTGGAGCCAAACCAAGTGAGCTGGAATAGTGAAAGAGGTGGCACCGCTAGGGTTGGAGGTAGCACCGCCCAGGCTATGTCTTCCAGCGAGACTGGGCGGTGCAACCGCCCCAGCCAAGAGGTGCAACCGCCCAGAGCTCAGTCTTCAAGCTAGACTGGGCGGTGCAACCTCCCTGACAGAGAGGTGGCACCGCCTGAGCTCAGTCTTCGAGCAAGACTGGGCGGTGCAACCTCCCTAATAGAGAGGTGGCACCGCTTGAGCTCGGTCTTCGAGCTCTGCCAGGCGGTGCAACCTCTCCAGTCAAGAGGTGCAACCGCCTGATCCCGAAATTCCGGGATTTGATCGTTTTGAGCTCCAAATTTGAATTGGGTTGGGGCCTATAAATACCCCACCCATTCAGCACTGAAGCAAATAGATCCACACCGAATTCTTGATCTTTTCAGTGATTCTAAGAGCTCAAATTTATGTAAAGTCCAAAAGTTCTCCTCTTTCTATTCTTCAAGTCTTGAGTTGTAAAGAGAGGAGAGAAAGGATCTGTAAGGGTTGTCTCCTGAGCCTGTCAAAAGGAGAGAAACTGTAAAAGGGCAGTTGGCCTTCGCCTATTAAAGGAAGGCCTCTAGTTGACGTCGGCAACCTCATCAATGGAGGAAGCCAAAAGTGGAGTAGGTCAAGGCTGACCGAACCACTCTAAATCTCTGGTTTGCGTTTATTTTGAGCACTTTATCATTACTGCAAACCTCCTACATAGCTACTACCCTCTGCGCTTTTACGAACGATTCTCTAAGTTCATATCTTTCCGAATCTGCATTAAGACGTAAATCGGTGTTTTCGTACGATCTTTACATTGCAGTTTACGTTAACATATTGATTCCATTTATAACTGCAAACTACATTCTGCGCATTCATAAAATGCTTTTCAAATTTCAGAATCTACGTTTAAACGTAAAATTACGTTTAGACGCAAAACTGGGTTTAGACGTAAAACTACGTTTAGACGTATAACTGCGTTCAGACGCAAAACTGCGTTTAGACGTAAAACTGCGTTTAGACATAGAACTGCATTTAGACGTAAAACTGAGTTTAGACGTAAAACTGCGTTCAGACGCAAAACTGCGTTTAGACGCAAAACTGCGTTTAGACGTAAAACTGCGTTTAGACGTAAAACTGAGTTTAGACGTAAACTGAACTTGGACGCAATCTGCGCTTAGTCGCAAACTGCGATTAAATACAAACTGTGAATCGACTTTTGCATCATAATAGATTTTATCGAACGAACGCACCTTTCGGTTTTAAATTGCTGTAAGATTTCTGCTGCACTAATTCACCCCCCCCCTCTTAGTGCTCTCGATCCTAACAGTGGAGAGGCTTTAACATGTGTTGGGTTAGGTTGAGATGTTAGGATCGAGAGCACTAAGAGGGGGGGGGGGTGAATTAGTGCAGCGGAAAACTTTCTGCGATTAAAATCGAAAGCTGCGTTTGAACGATAAAAACAACTTCTGTATGAAAGTTGATACTAAGCAAGGTTAAAGTCAAACTATGCAGGCAGTTTGCAGCTATGATGAAAACCAGAATATCGGCGTAAACTGAAATCCGATGTTCGTACGAAGAAACTGATTTACGTCTAAATGCTGATTCGTAAATCACTTGATTAGATAAGACGCAGTTTAAGCAAGAGTATAAAGGTAATGTGCAGTTATGGTAAAGCTCAAAATGTAAACGCAATCTGTAATATGATGATCATACGAAAAAGCAGATTTACATCTAAACGCAGATTTACGTCTAAACGCAGATTTACGTCTAAACGCAGATTTACGTCTGAACCTTGAAACTCGTTCGTTAAATCGCAGAGGGCAGTAAGCTATTGAGAAGTTTGCAGTGAAGGTAAAATGCTCAAAGGGAATGCAAACCGAGATTTAGAGTGGTTCGGTCAATCTTGACCTACTCCACTTGTGGCTTCCTCCACCGACGAGGTCACCGACGTCAACTAAAGGCCTTCCTTCAATAGGCGAAGGCCAACCACCCTCTTACAGAGTCACTCCTTTTGACGGGCTTAGGAGACAACCCTTATAGAAGTTTTCTCTCCTCTCTTTACAACTCAAACTTTGAAGAACATAAAGAGGAGAACTAGCAGTTTTGAGCTCTAAGAACCATAGAAAGACAGCAAGATTTTGAGTGTGTGTTCTGTGCTTTCAGTGTTGAATGGGTGGGGTATTTATAGGCCCCAACCCAGTTCAAATTTGGAGCTCAAATCTGTCAATTCCCGGAATTCCGGGATCAGGCGGTTGCACCTCTTGACTGGGGCGGTTGCACCACCTGGCAGAGCTCGAAGACTGAGCCTCTGGGCTGTGCCACCTCTGTCAGGGGCGGTTGCACCTCTCTGCCAGAGCTCGAAGACCGAGCTCAGGCGGTTGCACCACCTGACTGGGGAGGTTGCACCTCCTGGTAGAGCTCGAAACTTGAGCTCTAGCGGTGCTACCTCTTGACAGAAGAGGTTGCACCGCCCAGTCTCGCTCGGAGACTGAGCCCGGGGCGGTGCCACCTCTTGGCTGGGGCGGTTGCATTGCCCAGTCTCGCTGGGAGACATAGCCTGGGCGGTGCTACCTCCTGGCTTGGGCGGTTGCACCTCCCATAGCAATCAGGGTCCGAATGGGTTAATCCATTCGGCCCAATTTGATTCTTTCAGGAGCCCAATTGCCCCAAGATTAAGCTAATGGGATCACCTCCCATTTCTAACTTAATCAATGTGCTAACTACGATTATTTCCTAAGACATATTCTGCAGCTTGCTCCGGTGCATCAATCGCTTCTTCCGGTGAACTTCCGTCGATCATCCGACGAACCCTCGGTGATCCTCCTGCGGACTTCCGGCAAACTCCTGGACTTGCAACGATCCACTTGGCAAGTTCCGACGAGCTCCTTTGGCAAGCTTCTAGACTTCTCGGATTTGTTCCCGTAGAACCTCCGACGATTGTCCGAACTTCCGTCGAGCTCTTGAACTCCCAATGTGATCATTGTCATGACTCCGGCGCAACTCCTGCTGCATGTCTTTCTTCCATCGTAGTTAATCCTGCACACACAAAACAAAAACTTCGATTGAGACAATTAATCCTAAGCAATTAACCAAGTTGTCCGGCATGTCATTGGTCCCTCGACGCTTCGTTCGATTCTTCGGCGCATCATCCTTTCCTGCAGCCTATTGCCCAATCAGCCAGTTGACTCCGTAACTCCGATATCCTTGGCACAATACCCGCTCTTCTTGGCCCGATGCCCGAGTCCACGACCCAAAGCTTTCTGTCGATACGTCGACCGATCCACCGGCCCGACGTCCAATCTTCTGACATGTTCCTCCGGCCCAACATGATTTTCCTGCTTTAATTGTCTCATCCTGATCGAGGCATCCTGCGTCACTCAAAACGCAGATTAAATCATAAATATATATATCAAGTAGTTTAATCATCAAAATACGATATTCAACAATCTCCCCCTTTTTGATGATGACAACCACTTGATGACGGAGTTAAACTTAACTCCCGAAGTTTAAACAAACTCCCCCTATCAATATGCCTTATTGATAGAAACTCTTAGATTCAAAAATCTAAGCAACATGTCATCATAAACGGAGTTAACCTTAACTCCCGGAGTTTAAACAAACTCCCCCTATCAATATGCCATATTGATAGAAACTCTTGGATTCAAAAATCCAAGCAACATGTCATCAAAAACTTATGCATAACATGTCATATCATCAACATACTTCTCCCCCTTTGTCATCAACAAAAAGGAGAAGTACCACAATCAAGTGTTTGTGATATAAGTTTAACTCATTGCATGAAAAACATAATATCTATTGTTATCATCATGCAAGTTTACTATCATCAAATGGTAAGATATCAACATGTAAAATTGTGATTCAAGTTCTTGATATCTTAGCATGATATGACATTCATAGCACCTATTCATATGAATGCTGCTTTTGATATCTCATCATAATATGGCATTCATGACATCTATTCATATTCTTCAAATATGGCACTCATAGTATCAATTTATATATTTCTCCCCCTTTGTCATCAACAACAAGGAGAACGATATAAGCAAATTTTAAATATAAGTGCGATGCCATAAGTTAGTTTATGTCATTTTCCAACAGTGAGTGATAGGATACCAATTATGCAAACATCTCGAGGAAAACATGACATGGAGATAGCTTTTATTGCTTCTTCCTTTTTATTTGTTATCTTTTTACATGAAGGAGGAAAGCCATGTGAAGTTCAAATCGATAAGATATTAAAGCACACTTCATTTTTGTAAGGATTAAGATATGTAAGTGAGTCAAACCCTTGTATGTAAAAATATCTTCCTTTTATAAGAGGGAATCATCAAATATGTTTCTCGAAAAATATTTTTCACATGATAAGTGCAATTGATGATTCCATATGTCAAAAATCAATGATGTGAATTAAACTTGATATGACATATGCTTGTTAAGTTCGGAAGAGGATAATGTATCAAGAGAATCCAATTGTTAGGATCAAGAAAATCCGAAAATGAAATTTGACACTTTCATACATTCGGACAGGGTTTTACTAGAGATATTCAATTACAATCATGAAGGTAAAACATGCTTATCATCATGGAAATTTTTGTATTCAAGCACATAATTTCCAACATGTAATCATGGCAAGTAATTGTGTAAAATCATTATGGCAGTCAAGTGATTTGATCATTCAATCAAAAAAGTCCGAAAAATAATTTGAACACGTTTAATCATTCGGACATATTTTTGCCATAGTTTTTCAAATATAATCATGAAGATAAGGCATGCTCATCATCATGGTAGTATGATAGTAAGTTTACCATATACAAGCTAGCAAAAAATTTCTACATTTTAAGGCCCGCAAGCTAGTAATTTTGAGATGTTCAAGAAAGCAACTCTTGCTTCTTGAAATATAAGTTTTGCTAGATGTGCAAGTTAACTTTTTGCTTCTTGAGATAGGCAAGATAGCATTCCTTGGTGATGTTCAATATAGCTAAGTTCTACATCATGCAAGCTAGTGAATTTTATAACATTTTAGAACATGCATAATCACCAAAGCATCATAAATTTTAATGATGTGCAAAATTACAAATTTTGCATGATTGCATTTGTGTGTCTTGAGATTTGCAAGATAGCACTTCTTGGTGATGTTCAAGATAGCAATTTCTTTTCTTTTGAGAAGTGCAATTTTTGCTTTCTTCTTGAATTGATTTTTAAATCATGACAAATGTTAGTATCAATCTCATTTGTGCATCATTATATTTTCAAATTAAAACATGCACATTTTCAAAACATATAAGCTCATTATTATATGCATGATTCCAAATCATCATTCATATTATTTCAATCATTGTTTCACTCATCACTATAGCTTATCATGCATAATATGTAAAACCATCTAACATGATATAAATATTTATTTATTTAATTTTTTTTAAGCATTCATGATACACATCATACATTATCATAATAAAAAGCATATGCATCATTCCAAATCATAAATATTTCAAATCATCATGGTATTAATTTGTCACATTGCATCCTACCATGCATGATCGAAACTTCTCATTTGCATACATCAAAATAAATTCATGAATATCTCATGCATTCATATCATCACTTGAGAAATATTGAAAAGAAATAATTGGGTGATGAGATAAATATTTCATGAATACAAAGAATTGCATAAAAATCATATCATGAATACAGGGAATACAAGTCACAATCATTCAAGAGAAAAATCATCATTCATTTTCAATTCATTCAATTTGATAAATCAAGATCATGATTTTGATAAAACTCATTTCAAATTTAAATCATCAAAATCATTTTTATGGCTCAAAAAATTTATAACATAAAAAGATTCATGATTTCATTGATAATATATTTTCCCCCTTTTTAAGTGTTTCATTTTAAGTGGTCGATTTCATGTTAGCATGCCTTTTCATTTATGAAAACATGCATCAATTTTTTTTAAAGCCACTGTTATTATCATGAAAATCGATAATCCATAAATATCAAGAATCATCATACATAATTTCAAAAATATATACTCATTAATCATAACTTCAAATTAAACATGATTTCATATACTCAAAATCGAGAAATAACAATGGAAATCAACATGATACACATTATTACTTCTCAACCACATATAGCATGATTTCATAAGGTATTTTTAATCAAAATCATTTTGTTTATCATAAACATGCAATTTTCATGATTATTTTCAAAATTACTAGAATGATAAGCATGATTCCTAATTGTTTGTATTTTCATTATAAAATTATTAAACATGTAATTTTCAAGAAAATTAAATAAAAAAGAAAAATGCTTTATGAAAAGCATTATGTAATTTCAAAGTAAATTAAAGGCATTTTGATTACCTCAGCGTCGAAAGGCGTAAAGGCGTAGTTTGCCACCTCGCCTTTGTTGATTTTCTCCTCGTCTTCGGAGGAGCTCGATTCATCCCAATTTTTGTTCTTCTTCTTGCGTTCAAAGCAAGTAGTTCCGTTCTTTTTACTTTTTAATTTTTGTTTTATTTGTAGTTTAAGTTCACCATCACTTGAGCTTATGCTCGAGTGGTCTTCAAATGTTCTATGTCCCAAATCCTTCCTGTTCTTTGGAAGGTGGTTCTCAAGTTCTTCACGTGTATTGCACGTTATTTCATATGTGATCAAGGAACCAATTAGTTCTTCAAGTGGAAATTGGTTCAAGTTTTTCGATTCTTGAATAGCAGTTACTTTTGAATCCCAAGGTTTAGAAAGTGAGCGCAAAATCTTGTTTACAAGTTCAAAATCCGAAAAACATTTTCCAAGAGCTCTTAAACTGTTGACGACATCCGTGAAACGGGTGTACATGTCGCCTATAGTCTCGCTTGGTTGCATTCGAAAAAGCTCAAAATCATGCAATAAAAAGTTAACTTTCGAGTCTTTGACTCTACTAGTTCCCTCGTGCGTGATTTCAAGAGTGCGCAAAATATCGAAAGCCGTTTCGCACAAAGAAACCCGATTGAACTCATTTTTGTCCAAAGCGCAAAATAAGGCATTCATAGCCTTTGCGTTTAAAGAAAAATGCTTCTCAAAATCCGACCATTCGATCATTGGAAGAGAAGACTTCGAAAAATCGTTTTCGACAAGATTCCAAAGTTCAACATCCATAGAAATAAGAAAGATCCTCATTCGGGTCTTCCAATAGGTGTAGTCCAATCCGTTAAACAACGGTGGACGAAAAATCGAAAAGCCCTCTTGAAAGCCATGAAGAGCCATTTCTCTCGGGTGTAAGTCCGAAATGAGAAATACCAGGCTCTGATACCAATTGTTAGGATCGAGAGCACTAAGAGGGGGGGGGGGGTGAATAAGTGCAGCGGAAAACTTTCTGCGATTAAAATCGAAAGCTGCGTTCGAACGATAAAAACAACTTCTGTATGAAAGTTGATACTAAGCAAGGTTAAAGTCAAACTATGAAGGCAGTTTGTAGCTATGATGAAAACCAGAATATCGGCGCAAACTAAAATCCAACGTTCGTACGAAGAAACTGATTTACGTCTAAATGCTGATTCGTAAATCACTTGATTAGATAAGATGCAGTTTAAGCAAGAGTATAAAGGCAGTGTGCAGTTATGGTAAAGCTCAAAACGTAAACGCAATCTGCAATATGATGATCATACGAAAAAGCAGATTTACATCTAAACACAGATTTACGTCTAAACGCAGATTTACGTCTAAACGCAGATTTACGTCTGAACCTTGAAACTAGTTCGTAAAATCGCAGAGGGTAGTAAGCTATTGAGAAGTTTACAGTGAAGGTAAAATGCTCAAAGGAAATGCAAACTGAGATTTAGAGTGGTTCGGTCAATCTTGACCTACTCCACTTTTGGCTTCCTCCACCGACGAGGTCACCGACGTCAACTAGAGGCCTTCCTTCAATAGGCGAAGGCCAACCACCCTCTTACAGATTCACTCCTTTTGACGGGCTTAGGAGACAACCCTTTCAGAAGTTTTCTCTCCTCTCTTTACAACTCAAACTTTGAAGAACAGAAAGAGGAGAACTAGCAGTTTTGAGCTCTAAGAACCACAGAAATACAGCAAGATTTCGAGTGTGTGTTCTATGCTTTCAGTGCTGAATGGGTGGGGTATTTATAGGCCCCAACCCAGTTCAAATTTGGAGCTCAAATCTGTCAATTCCCGGAATTCCGGGATCAGGCGGTTGCACCTCTTGATTGGGGCGGTTGCACCGCCTGGCAGAGCTCGAAGACTGAGCCTCTGGGCGGTGCCACCAATGTCAGGGGCGGTTGCACCTCTCTGCCAGAGCTCGAAGACCGAGCTCAGGCGGTTGCACCGCCTGAATGGGGAGGTTGCACCTCCTGGCAGAGCTCGAAACTTGAGCTCTGGCGGTGCTACCTCTTGAAAGAAGAGGTTGCACTGCCCATTCTCGCTCGGAGACTGAGCCCGGGGCGGTGCCACCTCTTGGCTGGGGCGGTTGCACCGCCCAGTCTCGCTGGGAGACATAGCCTGGGCGGTGCTACCTCCTGGCTTGGGCGGTTGCACCTCCCATAGCAATCAGGGTCCGAATGGGTTAATCCATTCGGCCCAATTTGATTCTTTCAGGGGCCCAATTGCCTCAAGATTAAGCTAATGGGATCACCTCCCATTTCTAACTTAATCAATGTGCTAACTACAATTATTTCCTAAGACATATTCTGCAGCTTGCTCCGGTGCGTTAATCGCTTCTTCCGGCGAGTTTCCGGCGAACTTCCGTCGATCATCCGACGAACCCTCGGTTATCCTCCTGCGGACTTCCGGCAAACTCCTGGACTTGCGACGATCCACTTGCCAAGTTCCGACGAGCTCCTTTGGCAAGCTTCTGGACTTCTCGGATTTGTTCCCGCAGAACCTCCAACGATTGTCCGAACTTCCGTCGAGCTCTTGAACTCCCAACGTGATCATTGTCATGACTTCGGCGCAACTCCTGCTACATGTCTTTCTTCCATCGTAGTTAATCCTGCACACTCAAAACAAAAACTTCGATCGAGACAATTAATCCAAACAATTAACCAAGTTGTCCGGCATGTCATTGGTCCCTCGACGCTTCGTCCGATTCTTCGGCGCATCGTCCTTTCCTGCAGCCTATTGCCCAATCGGCTAGTTGACTCCGTAACTCCGATATCCTTGGCACAATACCCGCTCTTCTTGGCCCGATGCCCGAGTCCACGACCCGAAGCCTTCTGTCGATACGTCGACCGATCCACCGGCCCGACGTCCAATCTTCTGACATGTTCCTCCGGCCCAACATGATTTTCCTGCTTTAATTGTCTAATCCTGATCGAGGCATCCTGTGTCACTCAAAACGCAGATTAAATGATAAACATATATATCAAGTAGTTTCATCATCAAAATACGAGATTCAACATGAGATACATCAGTGGCACTAGGTAAAGAAGGTTATTGTGTTTATGAGGATATGACACTAGAAGTGGGTGATATTTATGAAGAAGGAAGAGAAGTAATGGAGGGAGTGAGGAGCTGTTGAATCGAGAGAACAAAAGAGTGTGGGTCTTAGGAAAGGGACTGGATGGTGTGGTGAGAGGTTCGTTTGAGGGGATTGATAGTATACTCCAGTGATATATATTTGTTGGAGTAGCTTGCATGGTAGGAGACTCATGGTTTTGAAATGGAAAGGCAGACTCCACAAAAATAACATGGCGGGAGACAAAGACTTTCTAAGTTTTAGGATCATAGCATCGAAAGGCATTATGTTCAAGAGAATATCCTATAAAAATGTAAGGCTTAGATCTTGGTGTGATCTTATGTGGTGTATAGAGACGTAGCCATGGATAACATAAACAACCAAATATTCTGAGTTTGTGAAGATTAAGGAATTTAAAAAATAGTTTTTCAAACGGTGATTGATATTTGAGGACTGGAGTGAGCATACGATTAATAAGGTAGACGACAATTTGAAAAGCCGCAGACCAAAAAGTGGCTGGCATGGAGGATTGATGTAGAAGAGTGAGACCAGTTTCTACGATATGTCGATGTTTGCATTCAGTAGAGCCAACTAGTTGAGGGGTGTGTGGAGGTGACTTAAGGTGTTGGATGCCACAGGTTGAGAGGTAGGATGTGAGGGCTCGATATTCACTACCACCATCAGAGTAGACTATTTTAATGGTAGACTAGAAGAAGTTTTTGACTAGCTTTTTAAAGTTGGCAAAGATTGTTAAAACTTCTGATTTATGATAGATAGGATATGTCCATGTGTACTTAGTAAAATAGTCTATAAAAATGACATAAAATCTAAACTTATCAAAGGAGGTGACGGGAGCAGGGCCCAAGACATCAGTATAAATAATTTCAAATGGTGTAGAACATGATATGGAAGAAGTGCCAAAAGGAAGTCTATGACTTTTATTACCGAGACAAGTATCACAATGAGTGATAATACTTGTATTTTTAAGAGTTAGAAGAGAATAATGAGAAAGTAATTTATTTTGGATAGAGAGTGAGGGATGACTGAGGCAATGATGCCACATCAATTGGAGCTGCAACTGGGGAGTAGACAGTGGGCTTTATGGAACTGATGGCCATTCATAAACATTATCTTTACTCTGGCCTTGGACCAAGGATGCCCCCGTGCTCAAATCTTTGACAAGAAAAGAGTTAGGAAATAATTCAATGGAGGTATTATTTTGTTTGCAAAATTGAGAAATGAAAATGAGATTTCGTTTAATGTGAGGTGCACACAAAACATCATCGAGTGTAAAAATTATGGTAGGTGAATTAAGCATTGTAGAACCAGTATGAGTAATAGAAATTCCTTTACTATCACCGATGATGATGTCTTCATTTCCATTGTAGTTATTGTAGATGGACAAGTTCAGTAGATCATAGGTGATGTAATGAGATGTGCTAGAGTCCACGATCCAATTTTGATCACTAGTGTTTGGAGTAGTTGTGAGATTTGCTTAAGGCCAATGTGATTTAGCAGGGAGTCTGGGTCGAGATCGATAGACTTTTGCAAAGTGACCGACTTTGTCACATAGTTGGCAAACAATTTTTTGTTGGTGGTGAGGGCACCGGGATTGCTGAGGAGTGAAGTAGCCACCTTGGTTGACAGTCTTGTTATACATATTGCCCCTCCTCGTAGATTTTTTACTGACTTGAGCTATGATGGATGGTATTGACAATTTGTCTTCATGCTTTAGATATATTTCATAGTCAGTCAACTTATCGTAGAGTTCTTCGAAAGACACTAGTGAGTCACGTGCCCTATTGCTGCTGCCAATTCCTTGTACTCGTTGTTGAGGCCGTTGAGGATATAAATAGTGATTTCTTTATCACTGAGAGAATGACCTATCAAGGCCAAGTTATCGATGATAACCTTTATGTTGTGTAGATAATCAGTAAAATGACTTCTCTCTTGTCTAGTTGTCATGAGACTAGATAGAAGCTAAGCATGCGAGTGCGTGAACTATTCGCCAAGGTAGTTTGTAACTTGCACCAGGCTTTGATAGTAGTGTCACATGAAGATATGAGCGGGGTAAGGGATCCAATAACTGAGGCTTGAATTTCCTAGAGGATGAGACGATCCTGGCATAACCATAGTTTGTGGTCCGGATTTGGTACTGGACTGGGTGCTCCTGGGATGTTTAGCATTGCCGGTGGACAATGAAAGGAGCCATCGACATAGCCTAGAAAATCATAGTCAAATAGGAGATTAGAGAATTGAGCACGCTAGGATGCGTAGTTGTCACCTTTGGATAATTTGAAGTGGATGAGGGTTGCTGCATTGATGAAAATAAGGCTTATATGTGGGAAAGTACTATGTTCCCTATGAGAACAACAACTAGAGCACTAGAGGTAGATGATGAAGACATATGGAAATAGGTAAAAGGTTGCAACGATGCCAATGATCAGGGAAGAAGAGGTGGTGGTGGTGTAGATCAATGTCACCTGAGGAAGGATATTGGCAAATGAGGTCTTTGTTGAAGGAGAAGGTTAGCTTTGTGTAAGACAGTTGCAAATCTTTGTGCAGCAGATCAGCAGTTAGGAATCTGGGCAACAATCCATGCGGTGCTATGCATGGCGCAACTATACGTATATACAGAGATTGAGCACCTGACCGCCCAACGTGCAGACTATTGAGGGCACAAGCGTCCCCTTCGTTCTCCTCAAGTCTATAGACTGTTGTGGCAGTTCAGTGAAGTCTACCACGGTGAGGAAGATGAGGACTAGCTACGGAGTCTTGCTTGGAAATGTGGCTGCAACGACGATGGTCGCTGGCCAGAGGCAGAGGTTCACACATCTCTTCTTACTGCTATGATACCATGATAAAGTGATAGAATGAAGAGTGAAATTATAAAGGTAAAGAGAACACACATCTCAATTAATGTCATATAATGTCTATTTATAAATAGTGAAAGAGAGGATTTTTCTCAACTGAGCAGCGAAATTTCCTTATGTAGTTGAGGAAATCTCTTATCTGCCATGCAGTTGAGAAAATCTCTCTATTATCAATTTCTAAAGAAAGTTCCATGAGCTTTAAGAGTAACAATTCTTCATCGTCTTAGGGTTCACCTATATTTTCAGAGAAAACTACAACAAGAAAGGTATAATCTTTAGTTGAAACTTTTAAAAGATGCAAGTTGAAGTTCCTATAAATTAAAAAAGAAATGAGACATAAAATTGATTCAGAGAGATCAAAGATGAAGAATTTATATTTTTCGAAGAGATGTATTGATAGATCCGATCAATATTCAAATAACAGATTCAAACAAAGAAATTTTCTGACAAGTTTATGTTAGTTTGGCAAGTCCCATAGTCCCACATCGGGAAAATCAGACTTGTTATCTCGTATTGGAACTATAAATAAGGGTTTGGGCTTTGAAGTCAGATGTACCACAGGCAGCACAAGAGGCACCACAAGAAAACCTGCTTACGGTTTGGGTTTTTCTTATTTAGTAAGCTGAAGGTGTTTTATGACCTAGGAACATCTTCCTAAGGCATTTGTAAGTGTTCCTCTTTTATAATAGTAATTTGCTCTAACAAACTGGTATCAGAGCTTGGTTCTGGGATCTTTTGGCAACGATGATAATAACAAAGATTGTTGTTGAGAAATTCGATAGAAATGTCAACTTCGACATGTGGCAACTCAAGATGGAGGCCATTCTGGTTCAAGACGGAGTTGATTTGGCACTTCAGGGTATTGAGAACATTCCAGATGGTACGTCAAAGGAAGATCTTGCGGGTATGGATAAGAAGGCCTGATCCAGCATCATTCTAAATCTCTCTAATGAGGTTTTACGGGAGGTAGCTACGGAGACTACGGCTAAGAGCATGTGGGACAAGCTTAAAGCCTTGTACATGAAGAGGATAGTGGAGAATCGTCTCTACTTGAAGCAGAGACTATATATGTTTCGGATGATTGAAGGTACATCTATACTCTCGCATCTTGATAAGTTTGATTCTTTGGTTATGGATTTGGAGAATATAGATGCAAAAATTGATGATGAGGATAAGGCTTTTTTGCTCTTGTGTTCTCTTCCCCAATCTTTTAAGCATTTCCGTGATACTTTGATTTATGGAAAAGAAACAGTTTTGTATCAAGAAATTAAATCTGCACTGAAATCTAAGGAGAATCAGGCTGAGGGTCTGGTTGTTAGGGGGAGAATGGATAAAAGAGAATTTGACAGTAGTAGATCTAAATCTAGATCTAAATCCAGACATAGAAATTTGGAATGCAGATATTGTCATAAAATGGGGCACATTAAATCTGATTGCTTTAAATTGAAAAATAAATTAAAGCAAAAGGAAAATTTTGTTGAAAAAACTACTGAATCCGCTGAAGTTAGTGTAGCAACTGATGAGAATGGTGAAAATATTTTCTCTGCTATTGATGACAGGACGAGGTCTAAAAATGAATGGATTTTAGATTCAGGTTGTTCTTATCACATGTGTCCCAATAGGGATTTGTTTTCCACATATGAATCTTGTAATGGTGGAATTGTTTTGATGGGCAATAATGCCGCATGTGATGTTGTTGGTAGAGGCACAATCCGAATTAAAATGCATGATGGTATTGTGAGGACGCTCACTAATGTTAGACATGTTCCTGATTTGAAAAAGAATCTCATCTCTTTAAGCACCCTAGAGGCCCTTGGGTGTAAATACACAACTGAAGGTGGAGTTATGAAAGTTTTTAGAAGTGCTCTTGTTGTTATGAAAGCTTGTAGGTCTGGTAGCTTGTATATTCTGCAGGGAACTACTGTCACAGGTTCGGTTGCAGTTTCGTCATCATCATTGTCTGATTCTGACATCACCAAATTATGGCATATGCGTTTGGGTCATATGAGCGAAAATAGTTTGAGCATATTGAGCAAAAGGGGTCTACTTTGCGGACAGAGTACTGGGCCACTTGATTTTTGTGAACACTGCATTTTTGGAAAGCAGAAAAGAGTCAGCTTCACTTCTCCGGCAGTTCACAAAACGAAAGGTACTCTTGACTATATTCATTCAGACCTTTGGGGTCCAGCTCAAGTTCAATCTAAGGGTGGTGCCAGGTATATGTTGACTTTCATTGATGATTATTCCAGGAAAGTTTGGGTTTATTTTCTGAAGCATAAAAATGATGTTTTTCTAACCTTTAAACAATGAAAGGCTTTGATTGAGAAGCAAACAGGTAAACAGATTAAGCGGCTTCGAACAGATAATGACATGGAATTTTGTGAAGGTGATTTTGAAGAATTCTGTAAAAATGAAGGAATCGTTCGGCATCGCACTGTTAGGATGACGCCTCAGCAAAATGGTGTGGCCGAACGTATGAACAGAACACTCTTGGAGAGAGCAAGGTGTATGATATCAAATGCAGGGTTGACAAAAGATTTTTGGGCAGAGGCGATTAATATGGCCTGTTACGTTGTCAACCGCGCTCCTTCTGCAACACTTAACTTTAAAACTCCGGAGGAAGTTTGGTCAGGTACTCCTGCTGATTATTCTGATTTAAAAATTTTTGGGTGTCCAGCATACATGCATGTAAATGAAGGAAAATTAGAGCCTCGGGCTAAAAAGTGCATTTTCCTTGGGTATGCTTCTGGGGTGAAAGGATACAGATTATGGTGTCCTAATCCCAAATCCCCAAAATTTATAATCAGTAGAGATGTTACTTTTGATGAATTGTTTATGTTATCTTCCAAAGAGGATTCTACTAGTTGTACAAATGATAGTGCGCAGAAGTAGGTGGAGCTTGAGATTGGTAGTTCAGATTCTTTTAAGTCGAACTCTTCTATTCAAAGGATACCGGTAGATGGCCCCGAGTCTACTGATGCAGTTGATCCAAAGGAAGATCAATATTCCATAGCCAAGGATAGACCACGGAGAAATATTCGACCACCACAAAGATATGCAAATTTGGTTGCATATGCTTTGTCTGTTGCAGAAGAGACAAGTGAAGTTGGCGAGCCTACTTCCTACTCAGATGCAGTTTCTTGTGATAATTCCGCTAAGTGGTTGATTGCGAAGAATAAAGAAATAGAATCTCTTCATCAGAATAGAACTTGGGATCTTGTGAAGCTGCCTTCGGATAAGAAAATTGCTGGATGCAAATGAGATACTATTGCTGAGGGAAAAGTCCTTGTTCAGAAAATTCATACGAAGGACAATCCAGCTGATATGTTTACGAAGCCTCTTCTGATTTACAAGTTCAAGCAGTGCTTGGACTTTTTTGGTGTTCATTGTTGGTGATTACCCGTTGGGGCTTTTATGAAGAAAGTGGAGCAAGTTTTGTTGGGACATGCGGTGGAGATTTGTTAGTTTGGCAAGTCTCATAGTCCCACATCGGGAAAATCAGACTTGTTGTCTCGTATTGGAACTATAAATAAGGGCCTGGGCTTTGAAGTCAGATGTACCACAGGCATCACAAGAGGCACCACAAGAAAACCTGGTTACGGTTTGGGTTTTTCTTGTTTAGTAAGCTGAAGGTGTTTTATGGCCTAGGAACATCTTCCTAAGGCATTTGTAAGTGTCCCTCTTGTTAGGATCGAGAGCACTAAGAGGGGGGGGGGGTGAATTAGTGCAGCGGAAATCTTACAGCGATTAAAAAACCAAAAGCTGCGTTCGTTCAAAAACTATTATGATGCAAAAGCAAATTCTCAGTTTGTATCTAAATGCAGTTTGCGTCTAAGCGCAGATTGCGTCTAAGCGCAGTTTTGCGTCTAAGCGCAGTTTACGTCTAAACTCAGATTTACGTCTAAACGCATATTTACGTCTAAACGTAGATTTACGTCTAAACGCAGATTTACGTCTAAACGCAGATTTACGTCTAAACGCAGTTTTACGTCTAAACGCAAATTTACGTCTAAACTCAGATTTACGTCTTAAACTCAGATTTACGTCTAAACGCAGATTTACGTCTAAACGCAGTTTTACGTCTAGACGCAGATTTACGTCTAAACTTTGAAACTTGTTTGTATACTCGCAGAAGGCAGTATGCAGTTGAAATCAAGACGTAAACGTGAACTGAGATCTGATGATTGAGCGAGGAAAGCCGATTTACGTCTGAATGCAGTTTTATGTCTAAATGTTGAAACTCGTTCGTAAAATTGTAGAGGACAGTTTGCAGTTATCAATAGGATCAAAATGTAAGTGTAAACTGCAAAGAAGCTCGTTCGTAAAAGCACGGAAGATAGTTCTGCAGAATCAAACGTAAACGTAAACTGTAATGTATGAAAATACGAATTTACGTCTGAATGCAGATTCGGAAGAATAGCACTTAGAACTTGTTCGTGAAAGCGCAGAGAGCAGTAGTGATGAAGGAGGTTTGCAGTAATGATAAAGTGCTCGAAAATAAACGCAAACCAGAGATTTAGAGTGGTTCGGTCAGCCTTGACCTACTCCACTTTTGGCTTCCTCCACCGACGAGGTTGCCGACGTCAACTAGGGGCCTTCCTTCAATAGGCGAAGGCCAAACTGCCCTTTTACAATTTCTCTCCTTTTGACAGGCTTAGGAGACAACCTTTACAGACCTTTCTCTCCTCACTTTACAACTGAAAACTTGAAGAACAGAAGGAGGAGACTTAAAGGCTTTACAACACTTTTGAGCTCTTAGAATCACAGAAAAGATCAAGATTTCGGTGTAGGTCTGTATCTTTTCAGTGCTGAATGGGTGGGGTATTTATAGGCCCCAACCCAATTCAAAATTCGAGCTCAAAACAATCAAATCGATCAAATCCCAGAATTCTGGGATCAGGCGGTTGCACCTCTTGACTGGAGAGGTGGCACCGCCTGGCAGAGCTCGAAGACTGAGCTCAGGCGATTGCTCCTCTCTGCCAGAGCTCGAAGACTGAGCTCGATGGTTGCATCACCTGGCAGAGCTCGAAGACTGAGCTCGGTGGTTGCATCACCTGGCAGAGCTCGAAACTGAGCTCAGTGGTTGCATCACCTGGCAGAGCTCGAAACTGAGCTCAGGCTGATGCACCTCTCTGCCAGAGCTCGAAGACTGAGCTTGGTGGTTGCATCACCTGGCAGAGCTCGAGACTGAGCTCAGGCTGATGCACCTCTCTGCCAGAGCTCGAAGACTGAGCTCGGTGGTTGCATCGCCTGGCAGAGCTCGAAACTTGAGCTCTGGCGGTGCTACCTCTTGACAGAGGAGGTTGCACCGCCCAGTCTAGCTCGAAGACTGAGCTCTGGGCGGTTGCACCTCTTGGCTGGGGCGGTTGCACCTCCCAGCCTCGCAGCCCTGGCGGTTGCACCTCCTTGCTGGGGCGGTTGCACCTCCCAACCTCACAGCCCAGGCGGTTGCACCTCCTGGCTGGGGCGGTTGCACCTCCCAACCTCACAGCCCAGGCGGTTGCACCTCCTGGCTGGGGCGGTTGCACCTCCTGGTGCAATCAGGGTCCGAATGGTTCACTCCATTCGACCCAATTTGAATCTTTTCAGGGGCCCAATTGCCCCAAGATTAAGCTAATGGGATCACCTCCCATTTTCATGCTTAATCATCATGCTAACTATGATTAACTCTAAGACAACTTCTGCAGCTTTGCTCCGATGCGTCAATCGCTTCTTCCGGCGAGTTTCCGGCCAACTTCCGTCGATCATCCGATAAACCCTCGGTGATCCTTCTGCGGACATCCGGCATACTCCTGGACTTTGCGACGATCCACTTGGCGAGTTCCGACGAGCTTCGCTTGGCAAGCTTCTGGACTTCTCGGATCTGTTCTCGCTGAACCTCCGACGACCGTCCGAACTTCCGTCGAACTCTCGAACTCCCAACGTGATCATGATCTTGACTCCGGCGCAACACCTGCTGCTTGTCTTACTCTCATCGTAGTTAATCCTGCACACTTATCTCATCACATAGATTAGATAACAAATGACAATTGATTTCATCATCAAAATCCGAGATTCAACACCTCTTTTATAGTAGTAATTTGCTCCTCTTTCTTCCGTGGATGTAGGTCAAAGTCAATTGACCGAACCACGTATATATGGTGTTCTAGTGTTTTGTTTGTTCTTGTCGCTTTTATTCTTTCCGTTTTATTGTCTTTGTTGTATTGCCAAAATTATCCTTTGGTAAATTTTCTGGGGCTAGCTCTAACAGTTTA
This sequence comes from Musa acuminata AAA Group, assembly GCF_036884655.1. Classification (NCBI taxonomy): domain Eukaryota; kingdom Viridiplantae; phylum Streptophyta; class Magnoliopsida; order Zingiberales; family Musaceae; genus Musa; species Musa acuminata. The sequence goes on along the minus strand of NC_088331.1, from coordinate 29,690,287 downwards.
CAATTATAATTCCGAAAAACAAGATCTATCAAAGATGTTCAACGTAATGGCAACTTCAAATGTTATTATTATTCTAAAGGGACAAACTTATAATTAGATATATTAGTCTTATGGGAGAGTGTTAAGATAATGTTAATATATGTTTTATTGATTTAAAAAATATTTAGATAAGAGTTTAATTGACTTAAGATACTCACTTCAGATAAGATTATAATAAATTTTAATACATTTAAGTGCCATGAGTCATATTAAAGGGAGCAGTAGATGGGCTGTATTATATTTATTGGTTGAGAGCTGTATTAGATTTTTGGGCTGAGAGATGCGTTTATTGGCGGAGAGCTTATTAGATCTTTTTAATGAAAAATTTTATATTTTAAATTATTCTATTTTTTCATTGATATTTGTCTTTTTTTTATATTTTCTCCTTTTCGATCATGGTTCTCAATATGAAGAACCGAGGTACTAAGGCTAAGAGAGAAAAACATATGTCTCTCTATATGACATATGCTTAGAGTGACGGGCGTCGATTGTTTCTGTCTCATCACTAACTATTACTCGATTAAACAATAGGTTGTAAGAGCCACAAATAATAATAATAATAATAAGAAGCATTCTTTTTGTTCCCACTAAAAGTCCTTTCTTTATATTTATTCTACTTTTTGCATTTTTTCTGTAAAATACTAAAAAAATTGGCACACTTGAAGGGAAGGCTTTACGTGAAAACTTTTTGTAAACCAATAATCTTTGTGGGCTGCTTGTTTGGTTTTTCTTATTCTTTTCCTTTTTTTTTTTAAATTGTTTGAGAAGACACAAGTGTTGGTTATGTAGATGGATACTTACGATATTGATATGCTCATACAATTTGCATGTCATCCCAAATCAAGCTTAGAGGAGTATTATAAATATAAATATAAATACAAATTATATATTTATATTTATATTTATATTTATATAAGGAAAGCAAATTGAAGAAATGAGATTGTTGAATACGTTTGTAATGTCAAGTTGAATTAGATTTATCAAAATTTAAGGCAGGCAAACGAACAAGAATTCTTAGATTCTTACATGTACGATGGTCACAGTACAGCTACACAATATAAATAGGAGGATGGTTCAAGAAATAAGATTATTCAATACGTTTGCTACGTTGGGTTTGAATTAGATTATTAAAATTTGGGAATGATAATTCAACTAAAATTTTTAATTTCGTCAAAAAGCTTATTGTGTTGTTAGTCAAACATATAATGCCATATAATTTCACTCAAATTTATCATCTCTCCTGATTTCGGACACATGTGACGTTGAATTTTTAGTCATTAATGCAACTTAAAAAATGGTGCCCACGTCATCAAATTGGAAAAAAGGAAAATGTTTGGTCACTCGATCACGGATCTCTTGGGAGTAGTGTAGATGAAAGAGACTATCACAGAAATTTGTCCGTAGACGCAGACATGTCCGAACATGTTCCTTGTTTGCATCACAAAATCTTGGTCGTGCTGTCATAGGTACGTGATACTGACTTTGGCGCTTCATGTATGCGAAGTGATGCATAGCGTGACGTTTAGTCACTGCGGTGTCGAAACGTATGCGACGGTCGCGAGTAACACATGCATTCATCTTTCTCTGACCCTTGGCTGATACAGGACTCGGAGGAAGTGGAGAGGGGATTGAGGAAGTTACGTGACAGGTTCTTTGGACGGCGTGCTACCGACCGCGCCCGAGGATGATCGCCTCTGTCAGCGGCGACGACGCACGGAACACGGGACTTCTCCGGTGGGATCCACCCTTGATATAATATTTATTATATATATAATTAATAGGGGACTGGTAAGAAATTGATTTTGCCCTTCTTTTATCGGGAACGAAAGAAATAAATAATAAAGACAATTTGATAATTTTAAATAATATCTTTATTCATTATTTAAGTATGATTGATGCATAGATAATTTGATTAGATATCCGATCGATACGAATTATTATCTTATAGGAATGACAATTTGATACCAACGAGATGATGACTCAAACACTAACAAGATTATCTATTCGATGAAATGATAACTAATGATGTTAATGAGACAATGCTTGATGATTCAACACATGATATCCTAGACTAATGATGATCAAATACTTTGAATAATCATTTTTTATATTAATATATTCTTTAACTCAATAGTCATACTAACACATGTTAAAAGATAACAATAGACAGAATGCACTTCAGACACAGTACAAATAAAATCCAATCCCTTTTCATTTCTTCATTTCATATTTTTGACATTTATTTCATTTCTTTACTCTTGCTTACGTTATTTTTCGGGGTCCATCTACATCTAAGTAAATTATGTGCACGATTCTCAAAGTACGAGCTATTACCTTGTCAACGGTGATGAGGCACGTAATATATATATATATATATATATATATATATATAAAGATGGACGCCCAAAACCTGATAAACCTTGTGAAATGAATACTGTTTGTTCTTTGATTTGTTTAGTCTCTTATTGCAGATGTCAGAGACATGCTTAGTAGATTAAAGATACTACAGATTAGCCACTTGTAATTTCTTCATCATTATCAATAAAGTAAAGGAAGAAGATTATGTTTTGATGGGCAACTACAAAGTATACATTGTAATGAATGGCTTTGTTGATATGATTTGTACATCTAAATGTACAACTAAATGCAAACAAGTTTCTAAGAAATTATTCCATGGAAGCATATTCAGCTTCTTAAGGTACTAATTTAAGGTACCAATTGGAACAATATAAACAAATGTAGCCAATTTAGTAAGCTTTACTTTCGAGCTGACGGGGATATAAACAGGAATAACCTTTGTATAGGAATAACCTTTGTATAGGAACAAATACTAGAAGACCAAAATACGCAGCGGAATAAAATGGAAACACAATCAAACAGAACACCAAGATATACGTGAAAAACCCCTTCAATGTGAAGGGTAAAAACCACGGGGCAAACTAGAGATAATCCACTATGAGAATACTGAATGTACAAATCTCAATCTCTTGCCCAAAACCCTAGCAACAACCATAAGAGAATAACTGGGATACAAGGATCACGTCACTGCCCACAATATCTAAAACCTCCCAAGTAATCACAGCAAGAGCCTACTGTAGATTTGATTTAACCTGAGATGAGAAAACTGCTAGATGATTGAGAACAGTCTCTCTGCGTTGTCCTTGTCTTCTTCGCTTTCTTTCTCTTCCTTTTCTGCCTTGTTCTCCTTCTTCTCTTTGGAATCTCGTGGCTACGAAGATCTGCCTCGTTGCTGCCTTTTTATAGCTTTAATCTGCCTCTAAAACGTAGCCACCACACCTCCCTAATCTTAATTAGGGTTAGGTTAAGATGGGGTGTGGGCTGTGGGCTGATAAAGCCCACATGGGCTGAATATGGGCCATCAGCCCAACAACCTCCCCCTTCAGCCCATAAGGGAGGCTGTCCCATGACTTCTCAATGTAAAGTCATGCCGACCAACTGTCGGCATATCTCCTGTTTTTCGTTTGGTAAGGTCTTCGTCAGCATGTCTGCTCCGTTGTCATCTGTATGAATTTTCTGAAGCTGCAACTGCTTCTCTTCAAATATATTTCGAATCCAGTGGTATCTGACATCTATATGCTTTGACTTGGAATGAAACATTGGGTTCTTACACAAATGGATGGCACTTTGGCTATCACAATACACCACATAATTTTCCTGTTTCAGCCCCAATTCTTGTAAGAATTCTTTCATCCATAACATTTCTTTGCATACCTCTGTAGCAGCAATATATTCTGCTTCTTTGGTAGAGAGAGCAATACACCTTTGCAACCTGGATTGCCATGACACAGCTCCCCCTGCAAAAGTAAGTACATAACCTGAAGTAGACTTCCTCGTATCTATATCTCTTACCATATCTGCATCTGTGTAACTTGTTAACACAGGTGGTCCACCTCCAAAGCTTAAACAAACCTTAGAGCTCCATCTGAGATATCTAAAAATCCACTTCACTGCTGCCCAGTGCTCTTTGCCTGGATTTGCAAGAAATCTGCTAGTAACACCCACTGCATATGCGATGTCTGGCCTCGTACATACCATTGCATACATTAAACTTCCAACTGCTGAAGCATAAGGAACCTTTTGCATTTTCTCCTTCTCCTCATCACTTGACGGACTCTGTTCTGAGCACAACTTGAAGTGACCTGCAAGAGGAGAACCAACTGGCTTAGCATTGCTCATACTGAATCTTTCCAATACCTTCTCGATGTATTTCTCCTGTGACAACCAAATCTTCTTGTTTTTCCTATCACGAGAAATCTACATGCCTAGTATTTGCTTTGCTGGCCCCATGTCCTTCATTGCAAAAGATTCACTCAGTTCCTTCTTCAACTTGTCAATTTTAGACATATCTTTCCCAAGAATAAGCATGTCATCAACATAAAGTAAGAGAATAATAAAATCCTCACCAAACCATTTGATGTACACACAATGATCTGAAGCCGTTCTTTTATATCCATTTTCTGTCATAAATAAATCAAACTTTCTATACCACTGTCTCGGAGCTTGCTTTAGCCCATACAAGCTCTTCTTCAACTTGCAGATAAAATTATCTTTACCTTTGACTTTGAAGCCTTCTGGTTGCTCCATATAAATTTCCTCCTCCAAATCACCATGAAGCAAAGCTGTCTTCACATCTAACTGCTCAACCTCCAAGTCCTGGCTAGCAGCAATACCAAGAGCAACACGAATAGAAGACATTTTAACAATAGGAGAAAATATCTCTTCAAAGTCAATACCTTTCTTTTGACCAAAGCCTTTCACGGTTGAGAACAATATTCTTGAGTCTTCAACCCAAAAACCCACTTGTTCTTCAAGGCCTTCAGTCCATTTGGTAGCAGCACCAAATCATAAGTATGGTTCTTTTGAAGAGCATCTATCTCTTCCTGCATAGCAATTAACCACTTCTCTTTCTGCTCACTCTCAATTGCTTCCTGGTAACTCTCTGGTTCACTTGCATCAGTAAGCATCATATACTCATCTGTAAAGTATCTTCTGGAAGGTTGACGTTGTCTAGAAGATCTTCTCAATTGAGGTTCTGCGGGAACTTGCTCTTATACTTCTTCTTGCTCAACATGTCCTGCAGGTAAATCAACATCAGGCTCTACACTATTTTCCTGCACATCTCCCCCATCACCCTGATATACTGGAGGAATAACTGGGTCACAATTTGCTAATCCTTCTGCAGAAGTCTTGGCTGGTGCTTTTTTCTTCAAATCTTCAAAGGTTTGATCCTCAAAGAAGACCACATCTCTGCTCCTGAACACCTTCTGCTTTTCTGGATCCCAAAGCCTGTAACCAAACTGATCATGTGAGTAACCAAGAAAAATACATTCTTTAGACTTACCATCCAGCTTGGACCTCTCATTGTCTGGAATATGTGCAAATGCGCGACAACCAAACACTCTCAAATGCCTATAGGAAACATCTTTCCCTAACCATACATGCTCTGCAACATCACCATCTAGGGTTGTACATGGTGATAAGTTGATCACATCAACTGCAGTCCTCAAAGCCTCATCCCAAAACCTTTTGGGTAGCTTGGCCTGTGAAAGCATACATTTGATCTTTTCCATGATGGTGCGGTTCATCCTCTCTACAATTGCATTATGTTGAGGTGTACAAGGAACTGTCATCTCATGTTGGATCCCATGTGACCTGCAATAGTCATTAAACAATCCCGTATACTCACCACCATTATCTGATCTTATGCATTTCAATTTCCTTTCTGTCTCCCTTTCAACCCTGGCATGAAACTCTTTGAAGACATTAATAACATGATCTTTGGTCTTCAAAGCATAAGCCCAAACTTTCCTGGAAAAATCATCTATAAAAGTGACAAAATAAAGTGCACAACTTATACCAAGAACATCAACAGATCCACCAGGAGTTTTTGTCCTCAAAGGACCACATACATCTATATAAACACAGTCTAAGGCATGCATTTTTCTAGACAAAGCAGTACTAGCAAATGAAACTCTATGTTGTTTACCAGCCAAACAATCAATACAAGGGTTCAGATGTATACCTCTGAGATCTAGTAATACCTCTCTTTTGGAAAGAGCTTGTAGCCCTTTCTCGCTCATGTGTCACAATCGCCTATGCCACAACTCCATACTGAAGTCTTTCTCTGTAGCATTTAACTGCTCACCATAAGCTTTAGCCTGCTACCTGTACAAAGTATGACATTTCTTTCCACTAGCTATAACAAGAGAACCTTTACTGAGCTTCCATTGCCCTCTATGAAATCTGCTTTCATACTCTTCATCATCTAGTCTTCCAACTGAAATTAAATTCAGCCTCAAGTCAACCACATGCCTCACATCCTTAAGTACCAACTTGCAGCCAAGATTGGTCTTTAAATGGATATCACCCATGCCAATGATTTTTGTTGTGCCAAAGTTGCCCATCTTGACAACACCAAAGTTTCCAGACCTGTATGTTGCAAAAAACTCTCTCCGAGGTGTAGCATGATAAGAAGCACCTGTGTCAATCACCGACTCAAGATCTTGACACACACAAGAAAAAATATCATTAGAAGGAGACAAAATCAAATAATCACCACCCTGCATTGTAGCTGTAGTATTATCCTTTGACTCTGTAGACTCCACTTCTTTTCCCTTTTTCTTGTTCTTCTTAGGTTGCTTACATTGGTTCTTGTAATGTCCTTTCTCACCACAGTTATAGCAAATAATATCTTTTCTTGATCTTGACTTGCTCCTACCCATACGTGAACTGCTTCTAGACTTTGACCTTCCTCTATTCTCTGAGATAAGTGTCTGTGAATCATTCTGAGATGTTGCTGAACTCTTTCTTCTCAACTCCTCATTCAACAAACTGTTTGTTACTTGACTCATAGTGACAATACCATCTGGTGCAGAATTACTGAGGGAAACCACCAGTGTCTCATAACTTTCTAGTAATGAACTGAGAAGTAACAATGCCTGCAACTCATCATCAAGAGACATTTTCATAGAGGATAACTGGTTAGTAATACTCTGCATTTCATTCAAATGCTCAGCAATAGAAGCACCCTCTCTATATTTTAGGTTCACAAGTTTTTTGATCAAAAAAGCTTTGTTGCCAGCTGTTTTTCTTTCATAGAGACTTTCCAATTTTTTCCAAAGAGAATATGCAGAAATTGTTTCCAATTTCAGTAGAAACATGGTGAAAGACACTATCATCAAGCCATTGTCTAATAAACCCAATTGTTTTTCGATCTAACCTCTTCCACTCGTCATCTGTCATAGTTGTAGGTTTTGCACTATCCCCCTGCAAAGTTCCATACAAATCTTTGCAATACAAGAGATCTTCCATTCTTGGTTTCCATATCATCCAATTATTTCCATTCAAACTAATCATGCGAGAAATATTACTGGCCTCCATGTTCAAATACAAAAAAAAATTAAATCACCAAAACCCCACTCTAAAACCAGTTGATGGGGATATAAATAGGAATAACCTTTGTATAGGAACAAATACTAGAAGACCAAAATACGCAGGGAATAAAATGGAAACACAATCAAATAGAACACCAAGATATACGTGGAAAACCCCTTCAATGTGAAGGGTAAAAACCACGGGGCAAACTAGAGATAATCCACTATGAGAATAATGAATGTACAAATCTCAATATCTTGCCCAAAACCCTAGCAATAACCACAAGAGAATAACTGGGATACAAGGATCACGTCACTGCCCATAATATCTAAAACCTCCCAAGTAATCACAGCAAGAGCCTACTGTAGATTTGATCTAACCTGAGATGAGAACACTGCTAGATGATTGAGAACAGTCTCTCTGCGTTGTCCTTGTCTTCTTCCCTTTCTTTCTCTTCCTTTTCTGCCTTCTTCTCCTTCTTCTCTTTGGAATCTCGTGGCTACGAAGATCTGTCTCGTTGCTGCTTTTTTATAGCTTTAATCTGCCTCTAAAACGTAGCCACCACACCTCACTAATCTTAATTAGGATTAGATTAAGAGAGGGTGTGGGCTGTGGGCTGAATATATGCCATCAGCCTAACACAAACAACCAGGCCATCAGCTCCACCTTTGGTCATTGTTGGCTCCTCTGTTATCAGGTCTTTCTTGACCTTTCAACATTGTACAGACATCAACCCTAATACATGGTTCTTACGAATGACTAGCTTTTATAGTACGATGGATGGTGTGTACAAGACCCGCGAATGAATGCATCTTCATGCAAGTGAGTTGCAACCTACAGTAGTTAAGCTAATTGTCGATGTGACAAGAAACTTTTTGTGAGGTTGTTTCCAACATGAAGCTTTTCACCGGCCTTTTTCTTTGGGGATAGCATCGAATGGGACATCGTTTTTACACCAATCACTTGACCAAGGCTCAAGTAGTTTTCTTGAAGCCTTTCTGTAGCAATTTCCTTCTCTGTGTTTTCTAGATACGTCGGTTTCGATTTACGTACAAAAATCCATGCCGACAGGAGTAGTTATATAATGGTTGGGTTTTGTTCGGAGTGATATGAGATGAGGCATTGAAGGGAAGCCCACCAGCAAGAATGATGAAAAGAAGACAGCAGGCAGAGTTTTCTTTTATTTATTTATTTATTTATTTTAATCTTTCCTTCGTTTCTTTGAATCATGATTTAGATGGGGATATATTTTTGATATGATGAATAGATATTCAGTCAATTGAATCCAGATTCAATACTTTAAATCTAATGATTAAAAATAACAAAGTAAGCCAAGGATATTTATGACATCCAGTAAAGATCTCAATAGAAGATATTTTTTTCATTTCAAATTCATTTTAATATTTTAAATTTACCTTAATCATTTATTAACTTGAACGTTGAATTGTAAGTTTTTGTAAATTATCTCGGGGTTCAAACTCCTTAAATCCATATTGAGATTCTACGATGAGATTTTAACATGAAAATACATATTTCAAGATTAGTGTTACTATATATATATATATATATATATATATATATATATATATAATGATTTATGCTATTGTTATATGAAAAATTTTAGTGTTAAAAATTAAAATTAAATAATGATAGATCAAATTTACAATACGTACATTTCGATACCATTCAAAAAAAATTTATCTAATATGCCAGGTGTATCATCATTGTATTCAAAAAATTATAATAATACCGATCTACAAAGAGAACTAGATTCATTTTTTCCTCTTATCCTATCCTTTATAAGATCATTATAAACGATGGATTAGGGATTAAAAAAGATTGAGAATAGATTTGTAATTATAATAACTGATATTTCATATCTAGAAAGTTTGGTTCTTTTATTTTATAAGAAAGAATAAAAGATCTATGATAATAATTAAGAGAGTCTCTCCCGTCATGACCATCTTCTAAAGAATTCTATCATAATTAGGTTTAATTTTTATTGATCGATAACCATAATCCGAATCTAATTAAATCTATAATATATCTTACCTAGTTAGATAGGAAGACATAATCTAGTATTTTTTCACTTGACCCATTAATGAGTAAGGTATAAAAGAAATTTTAAATCAAAACAAATGAGACAAAAATTTATTTGAAAGCAATATTACTTAATTAGATTTTGAAACTTTAAAATACATGAATTTTATCAAATAGATCAATAAGTCCAATAAATATAATAATAATATCACATTAAATTTGAATATTAATATGAGTCATAGTAATTATATGTTATTAATGTCATATTTTATTATATTTACCACAACATAATCTTTTTAGTCCTGAATAATCTCTCTAATTTATCTTGCCAAGATAATCCTATTATCATACTCAATCATAATATGTATATACATAAATATAAATAGGATAATAAAAATAAATAATTTTAAAAATATAAATTATGATATGCACTTAAACATGCACCATTCTTAATTGACATTAATTATGTATAGCTCACAAACCCAATTATAAGAATATATTCTTTCAAACACTTTAAGCTATAAGTCTTAGGTGAATAGATTAACAATCAAGATAGTTGAACTCAAGTTCTTAATTGACATTAATTATTTTTAGAGTTTTTCTCTAACAATCAAGTACTTTATACGATAGTACATAGAACTGCTATAGTACTTACCATAGAGAAGAAAACTATTGGATATATCATAAAATATTTTTAATAACTTGATAATTGAGTCACATTTTACCAAATCATGAGATAAAAATTTGTAGTCATAAGGCATGATTAGTGGCCTTAAGGCATGCCACAATTTATATTATTGATAATGCAATGTGAATTGCTTTCTATTTTTTCTTATAAATTACTCCTTCAACTAATAAATATAAAATGTAAAGTGGCTTTTTTTACTATTGAGATAATTTATCAGTATTTGAAAATATCATAATTTCAAACTGATCAAATTTTATATATGTGAGCATAAAATCGTTCATCCCTTCCAAATATCTTATTATTATTTTTTACAGCCATTTAGTGTTTCATAGTTATGTAGCACTAATATCTACCCAATATTTTAAGAAATACTTTTCTAAATTATTTTAAAAATACTTATTATTAAGAATACCTAGTATTCTATTATATGCTGTAATAAACTTTTAAAGTTTAAATCTCTTTGAGGTTGGTCAATATATCTTTTCCGAGATAACATTAATAATCTTTGATATTTATTCTTAAATATTTTAATATCAATAATTTAAGTTATCTCATTCATATTAATCATCTTAAAATTTTTGATGAGAAATTTTTTAGCTTCGTAGAATAAACCAAGGTTAGTTCTAGCAAGCAAAATATTTTTAATTTATAGACCAATAAAATAAACTAGCTCCTATCGACCTTCAAATATAAACATTGATCAATAGTATTTTTTTAAAATACGAAAGAAACAATAGTATTATGAAGGTTCATATACCATTATCTAGAAGCTTGTTTAAAGTCATACATAAATTTTCTAAATTTGCATGCCAAAATTTATCTTTTTTTATTATGAATTATTTATATATTATCTAATTTTTTATTTAAAATTTATTTTTACATCCATTGATATAACTCAAAATCATAATGAGTCATTAATGTCATGACAATTTTAATGAGTTTATTTAAAAATTAGAGAAAGTATCTCATTATGATCGATGTGTTTTTTATGAGTAAAATATTTGCCCATAAGTCTCACTTTTATATTAATTAAAATTATCCTTTAGGTCACGTTTTGTCTTAAAATATATATTTACAATAAACTCCTTTACAATTATTAGGCAATTAAATGAGCTTCTAGACACTATTTTGATCAATCGATTTTAACTCTTCTATCATCACATCATACTATTTTTTAGAATTACTATTTCTTATGACTTGTGAAAATAATAAGGGATCCCTTTTAATCCTTATATTATAATTTGATATATATATATATATATATAATACATAATTATTAGAAATGATAGGTCTCCTTTCTTTATCTTTGAGATCTTTCCAAAATTATCGATTTTTATTATTCTACAAGATCATTTGTAGTGACATCAATATCACATGAGAGTTCATTAATATTATTTTATTATATATCCTCATTAATTATTTTAATGATTTTAGGAATAACAATCTCTCAAATAAGACATGATAAATGAGTATTAACAATGTATCTTCTCTATATCAAAATTGATCTTTCGAGATTTTTCACTCTTATTAATTTTTTTTCATTTTCTAGAAAACTTGCATTATAAATTCTACTATTCTTATACTATGATTTGGGCAATAAAATCTACATCCTTCGAATTTTTCTAGATGACTAATAACATATTCAAAAATAGTTTTTAAATTTAAATTCTTTTCATGTGAATTAAAGACTCTTATCACTACAAGATGTTGATGGAATTGACTTATTAAAAATTTTATTCAATATATATATATATTATGATCTTTACAACTTCCCCTCAGGTAAGAAGAGTAACTCATTATTTTCTTAGCAATCTTGTTTTGTTGTGAGACATCGACTAAAATATATTAAGTATAAATACCTCACTTTTTTATAAATCTAATAAAAGAATCAAAATTATGATTGAGTTCATCATAACTTGCTAGTCATAGGTGCTCAATAAGCCAATCGCGTGAGTGATGACACGTGTGACTTTACACGTAGTATTTTTACTTATTATATTTTGGTATTTATCACTTTATATTGCTTATTGCATATATATATTATGATGTCCTTGGATCTGTAATGGGAATCAGATCATGATAATGAGACCGATTTGCTTTTAAACATAAATATTTAATAATCCCGGTCATATGTTACTCGAAAGGGACATCGAGATAACCGGACAGACTATGTGCTGTATACCCGTCCATATGATGAATGCAACTAGTCTCATAGTTGTTAGTGTGGGGATACTAGTAATACAATATAAGTACTCATTGGAGAATGAGTTCACTAATTAATCCGCTTACGGAATGCTAGATAGTTGATGACGCCTTATTGTTAGACAGCGATTCGGTAGTCCTAGTGGTGTATATAGTCCTTAGACTTGAAACACCAAGGATGTCCTGTATGAGTGCTCCACTCTTTAATACCTGACTTATAGGTTTGGATGTTCTAAATCTAGTACAACCGATTATTGGGAGTGACAGTCAGCCTTACGAGGGCTATTGAGTATCGATAGAGGATCATCCACTCTCGGTGTCATGAGAGGAATATCCCATATATACTTACTCAAACAAATCACTGGCCAGAGTCATTTAGATTGGGAGAGAAAGAGTTCTCCGGGAGAATCCGATTATAGCAAGACTCAAGTAGAAACCGTATGGGTCTGATAGCACCATGCCCGATATACGATCTCTGGGATATTAGATAAATGAGAAAATATAAGTACATAGTAATTGAGGATATATAGGTCTAATGGATTGGATTCCCTTGTATCATCTGGGGACTGCGACGTAGTGGCCTATTACGTCCACAATCGATGAGTCAAGTGAATTATTATGGAGATAATAATTTATTGAGCCAGAAGGAGTTCTAATAGGTATGACTCATGGCCAGCTCGATATTGGGCCTAGAGGGTCACACACATATGGTAGACGTTGCGATGAGTAGAGGTTCGAATATAAGATATCCGCCGGAGCCTCTATCTTATTGGATATCTAATAAGCCCATGAATTATTAGATCTTATAGACGAGATCTAATAAAAGCCTATGAGAGATTATTGGATAGAGATCCACTAATCTAAGAGGCTTAGGTAGTTGGATGAAGATCCAATACCCAATAGGGGAGGATCCATTAGGGTTAAGTTGATAAGGGACCTCTATAAATAAGAGAGATTCAATGGTTCATAGGCTAGAGCATTTGCTTGCCTCTCCTATTTTCCTCCCCCTCTCCACCTCAGAGCAAGTCTAGAGTTTTGAGGAGCGTCGTCGTAGCCCTATTGTGTGGATCACCACTAGAGAGGAGGATGCTTGACCTCCTTCACCCTCTCCTAGAGATTTGTAAGGAAACAGGAATATACGTTCTCCCTAGGTAACTCAATATATTCTATACTGTATCTCTAGTAGTGAACTTATTCTTCAATGAGCACATATACTATATCCCTAGTGTCCCCACACGAGCAGCTATGAGACCAACTACATCCATTATATGGATGGATATACAGCACACTAGTCTGTCCGGTTATCTTGATGTCCCTCTCGAGTAACCTATGATCTGAATTATTTAGGATCTGTGTTTAAAGGTGAATCAGTCTCATTATCGTGATCTCATCATGATCCGATTCCCATTGCACAAATCCAAGGACATCACAATATATATATATATATATATATATATATATATATATATATATATATATATATATATATATATATATATATATATACACACACACACAACAAGCAATATAAAGTGATAAATGTTGAATCTCGGATTTTGATGATGAAATCAATTTTAAATTATTTGATCTAATCTATATGTTAAGAAAAGTGTGCAGGATTAACTACGATAGCAGTAAGACATAAAGCAGGTGTTGTGTCAGAGTCAAGATCGAGATCTCGTTGGGAGTTCAAGAGTTCGTCGGAAGTCCGGACGTCCATCGGAACTTCTGCCGTAACCAACCGAGAAGTCCAAGAGCTTACCAAAGAAGCTCATCAGAACTTGCTAAGAAGATCATCGTCAAATCCAAGAGCTTGTCGGGAGTCCACTAGAACATTGTTAAGAGTTCGCCAGAAGCTCGCTGGAAGAGCAATTGACGTACTGGAACAAGAAGTATTATGATTATGTCTTAATTATCGTAGTTATATTATAAATTAAGTTAGGATTATGATGTAATCCCACTAACTTAATTAAGGGCCAATTGGACTTAGATGGTTTTGCCTAAGTCGTGCGGCACCCTTGCGTGTCCGTCCGCAAAGGTCAGCCTCCCCGAAGCCTCCTATAGTCCCTTAGGACCCACAAAAGAGAGAATGGGAGAGAGAAAACACCTCACTCGGGATCCACAAGCAAACATCTCCGTAAACACTTCATAAACAATACAAATTATAAACAGACTTTACAAGCTCTGAACAGTTGCATAACAAAGGGTCAAAATGGTCCATTACAGATCAAAAATCTCTCACACATGTCCACATGATACAACTTTTATTTACAAGACTAAAGCAACTACCAACCTAACTAATATGGGACTATTAAGCCTTCGGTCGTCCCTCTACATGCTGTACAAAGCATGAACATACCAAAAGACACGGACATACATAAGCATTACATCAAACATCCTGTTTAGAAGTTTGTCCGTGACATTCTCCCCCACTTATTCCTTTGATGTCCTCGTCAAAGCCTTTGTCGACACTGCAACTCCTCGCCTTTGCTGAGTCTTCAATCTTTTGCTCCAGTTGCAATGCACCTCTTGGCTCCCAATTGCTCTCCGCTATTGTTTTTGAGTAGTCGAACCTTTGATCCGCTATGCTGCTTCAACTCACCAATGACTTTGACTCTAGTGTGGGGTTGGCTGAGTTGTGTTGATCCCTGTTGGTTCCTATGGATCCTTCAGATGAAGGAAAAGACTATCCTTACTATGCGCTAGTCTCTCAAATGCTTATGCTGCTTGAACTGGATGGATGCTTGTTGGAGCTTTAACGAGCATCGTCTCGCAAACTTCTGAAGTTTTTGGGTCATTCCTTCATAAAATTTGTCCATTGACTCTTCTTTCACTTAGTTGTCACTTCCAAGTAGGTTCCCATCACTTCCGCTTTCGATTGGCAATTCGTTGGGAAATGAAGTAGACAATCTACTCTCAGTAGCACTGATCACTGTTGGTGAGGATTTGACAACTATTGTCTTCTATTATCTTCGAAGGGTCTTTGAACATGTGTAGAGCTCCTCTGCTAGATAGATAAGAGAATTGAGGTACTCAGTTTCGCTCATTCTCTTAAGAGTTGAGAAGGCAAAGGTTACTTGACTTCGCCCGCCTCCTCGAGGTTGTACTCTATGCATCGATGTAGTTACTAGCCTTCGCCTACTCTTTGCTCACACCTCTGAAGCACTTGAAGTATTTACACTCTTTGCGTTGAGTTAGCTACTGTGATTCACCTTCTCAATGCCATCAAACTTCTAGAATGCAAGAAGTTTTCACCCCAACTTGGAGTAATTCTCTAATAGATTTGATCACCTCTGGGATTGTACCATCTTCTCCATTAACCCTGACGCCTACTCTCCTGAGTAGCAAAGCTACAACACCATATACTGCCTGCTTCGTTCCTTGGTCGTGCACTCTTGCATGACCTGAAGTCCTTCACTTTCGGCTATCTTGATGAGAAGCTCGTTGACACCGGTCTTACGAAGTTCCTCGGCCTCTGCCCTTCAGCCTTGTCTCAGTACTTGGAGTTGCCTCTGTATGCTCCACCTCCTCAGCCCCTTTCATGACCAAGCGCTCTCCCTCCATGAGAGCAAGGGATCAATGACTTTCACGGAAGTCCTGCCTCTGCAGTACCATGACGCTGCCATGCCCATGGCCCTACTATCCGTTGCCTCGCATCTGCATCCCTTTTCTTCACGATCAGTAGATATGTCTCCGTAGCACTCATCTGAGTCCACCTCCATTCTAACTGATGCTTGATTTTGGGTAGCTAAGTCCCTCTGGACTCATCGTCGCTTCCTCACCCTTTTCGACCCCTTGCTTCAACACCTCTATGTTATCCAAGCAGCTCCCTTTGGTCGATGGAAAGACAAACTACAACTCCCATGCATGACCTCTGCCATCGCATTATAGGATTTACACCAATACTGTTATCCTTAGCTTCCTTGGTAGTAACGTTCACTTACTCGACCTTGTCCTCTGACTTGTCGGGCTCCCTTAAGCGAATATAGGCTCTAGAGTAGTCCAACTCTCCAGCTGCTTCGATCATACCTCTGTATGATCAAGTCCCTCTCATGGGACTCACTGGTACTTGCATTCAAACTTTTCCCTTGGTGGAACATAGCCCTCATATGCTGATGACCAAGGCTTTCATCCGATGCAAAATTCGATGCACGCACGGAAGACCCGCCTCTGCGGTACCATGGCCTTCACTCCTTGAATCCATAGCTCTTCTTACCGTCATGTTGTTCACCGAAGTGGAGCTTCCAGTACCTCCCGATCATACCTCCGTATGATCTAGTCCCTCATAGGACTAGATCGTGTGTATCGCATTGCCATGAACTTTTCCACCACGATCCGCTGCACCATGTCACCTCCTAGTGACATCTCTATTGCATTCTGATCCTTGTGGGATGAACTCGAATTGTGGTCCCTCAATGTGTGGCCACTGCTAATACATCCCAGGGTCTCTTCCACCTTCGATTTTGTTCGTTCCTTTGGTAATCGACCTTCATCCACCCACTCTTGGGTCACACCTAGATGAAGCACTGCTCTAGGACAGTCTGTCACCTAGTAGCTCAAAGTCCACCGACTTCACTAAAAATGGTGCACAATTGTCTGGATTTTGGGCCTCTGTCCCTACCAGCACAATTTTCACTGCACACCACTTCCTTCATGGCAACTTGAATGGCAACACTATGGCATATTCTTCAAGAGTACCCACCTCTGCGTCCTCTTGTCCCGTGCCAAGGCCTTCTAAACCCAACTTCACCTCCGCAAATTGAGTCGCCTTAGTTCCTCCATCAAATGCTTTTCCGAGATAAGGTGCATGTGCCCAGAAGCTCCCTTCGTCTTTGGCACCATGCAAGATGAGTCTGCTCCGTCAGAATGAAGGACCCATAGAACAACATGATCCTTCTCTTGCCTTTACAAGAGTTCATGTCCTTGACCTCTGTCCAAGGAAAGCACCGTGCCTTTGCTCTATGTTCCATCTTCTATGCTGGCTCCCTTCATACGGCTTGGGTACTTTGCCATGTTACACCCAAGTTGCTCCGCTCCTCGTTTTTCCATTGAGTTGATGGTGGCCCTCGCGCCCACCATTCCACGGGTCAGCCCTCCCTTGAGTCTGATCTCTATATCGACTCAAAGTGTGCCTTCATTTATGTTGCTTTGGGTCGCTCCCCCACTTGATCTCGCAATGCATCCACCAATGCATTCTCTCGAGTGAGATCATGCGACGACTCCTCGCCACTTGCTCAGTCCATTGAGCTTTGTGGAGTTATTTGTTTAGGTACTCCTCCTCAACATGTGAGGTTCGTCCCACATGATTCTCCCTCTGGAGAGCCGGGACTTATCCCTCCTATATAACTATCCCATTGGAGCAATATCTCTCTTCATTTCGGAGACCACCATCCCCTTGGACTACTCCGATTTGCTGAACAAATTGTGCATTGTTCTGCCTCCTGCAAACGCACTTGCTAGATTGTGACTCCACGTCAATACAACCCCTATTGCACCACTCAAGGTCTAGCAACATGCTGAACTCATTACACACTTCAGCCTCCTACAGACGTATCCTTCACATGCTGAAGAGAAAGTTTCAATGCTCCATGGCGCCGAGTTTCGGTCGCCTTGGGATGGCCACGAACATTCCATCGTCCGCATACAAGCCCATGCATGAGTATCGAATTCTTTGAGTTAGCAATTCCCCTCACCTCTGTGAGCTTTGCACAACTCTTTCGGTCGCTGAGCAACTTATTCCACCTTGTATGGTCTCATCCTTTACCAAGCGCCTCGCTTGCCTTGAGCACCATCAAGTATCGTTGTCAACGTTGAGCCGTAGCTCAAACTCAACCATCCCACCCTTTGTACGCTTCACATTATTCCAAGCTTTCCTGTTCTTATGGTGCCTCTTACGCAAAGGGTTGGCCATTCCTCTGAATACTAATCTCAGATGCCCACTCCTCCGAGCGACTCTTTTCCCTACATCTCTATGCCCGTTTTCCCCTAAACGATCGTGCGTGTGCTGACTGCCCTCAACGCAGCCTCGCTAGGTCCACCACGTTTGCATGCTAAGTGTTTCTATGAGAGCTTGTCCCGCTTTGATACCATCTATCACGGATTTAGCTAGTTTTGCCTAAGTCGTGCGGCACCCTTGCGTGTCCGTCCGTAAAGATCAGCCACCCCGAAGCCTCCCATGGTCCCTTAGGATCCACAAAAGAGAGAATGGGATAGAGAAAACGCCTCACTCGGGATCCACAAGCAAACATCTCCATAAACACTTCATAGATAATGCAAATTACAAACAGACTTTACAAGCTCTGAACAGTTGCACAAAAAAGGGTCAAAATGATCCATTACAGATCGAAAATCTCTCACATGTGTCCACATGATACAACCTTTATTTACAAGCCTAAAGTGACCACCAACCTAACTAAAATGAGACTATTAAGCCTTCCATCGTCCCTCTACATGCTATACAAAGCATGAACATACCAAAAGACACGAACATACATAAGCATTACATCAAACATCCTGTTTAAAAGTTTGTCTGTGATAGGAAGCTCGTTGGAAGAGCAATTGACGTATTGGAACAAGAAGTATTATGATTATATCTTAATTATCGTAGTTATATTATAAATTAAGTTAGGATTGTGATATAATCCCACTAACTTAATTATGGGCCAGTTGGGCCCTTAATAGGGCTGAATTTGGTCGAATTGAGCATCCCATTTAGCATCTGAATTCTTGGTTGGTGGCACCCCTTGGGAAACAGTGTCCCAGGATATCTGGGTGGTGGTACCACCGGAAGTGAATGCTGCCAGCGGTGGTACTGCCCCTGTCAGGCGATGGTACCACCCCGTGTCAAACCAATGGCGACAGAACCGCCCAGTAATGACGGTGGTACCGCTAGTACCCTGAAATCCGAGTATGTGACACCTTTTGGCTCCAATTTTGAAGCCATTGGGGCCTATAAAAACCCCACCATTTTTTACATAAAAGGGCACAAAAGTGTTAAACATATTCTTGAATCTTTGGGGTGTTAAGTATTGTAAAAGTTAGAAAGAATCCTCCCCTCCCTCTCTTAGCTTTGTAAACATCCAAGAAAGAGGAGTGAGGCTTGTAAGGGTTATCTCCTAAACTCGGGAAATAGAGAAAGCGCTGTAAAGAGGTGTTTGGTCTTCATCTATTGAAGGAATGCCTTTAGTGGATACCGGTGATCTTGTCAGAGGAGGAATTCGAAAGTGGATGTAGGTCACATTAATCGAACCACTTTAAATTATGGTTGCATTTCATTTGTGTAACTTACACTACTATAAATCTTCTTAATCTTCTCTTGCACTTTTACGAAAGCTTTCAAGTTCAATTTCTCTCCGAAATGTATTGAATCGAAACCATTTTCGTCGGAATCAGTTTTAATCGAAACAAAGACTTTTGAAATCGGGAAAGTTTTCCGTTGCACTAATTCACCCCCCATCTTAGTGCTGCTCTTGATCCTAACAATTGGTATCAAAGCAAGGTTCACTCTCATTTGGTTTTAAACCCAAGAGAGATGACATTTGCCGGCAACCAAGAGGGTCATTCAATTACACGTCCGCCTATATTCAATGGGACGGATTACACATATTGGAATACTAGAATGAGGATCTTCCTAATTTCAATGGATTTTGAATTATAGAATATTATAGAAAATATGTTTCAAAAGTCTTCTCTTCTAATGAACGATTGGAATGAATTGGAGAAGAAGACTTTCGCTTTAAATGCCAAGGCTGTGAATGTCTTATTTTGTGCTTTAGATAAAAACGAGTTTAATCATATATCTATTTATGAAATTAGTTTTAGCATTTGGCACACACTCGAAGTGACTCATGAAGGTACTAGTAGAGTGAATGAATCGAAAATTAATCTTTTAATGCACACTTATGAGTTGTTTCGGATGAAATCGAGTGAGACCATTGGAGACATGTACACCCGATTTACGAATGTTGTCAATGGTCTAAAATGACTTGGTAAAAGTTTTTCGGATTTTGAACTTGTTAATAAAATTTTAAGATCCCTTCCAAAGAGTTGGGACCCTAAATTCATAGCCATTCAAGAGGCCAAATATTTAAATAACTTTTCTCTCGAAGAACTAATCGGATCACTAATGACCTATGAGATGACTTATAATACTCATGAAGAGCTAGAGAATAACTTTCCAAAGAATAGAAAGGATATGACTCTAAGAACTTAAGAAGACCACTTGAAAGAAAATTCAAGTGATGAGGACTTTGATGAAGACTTGGCACTCTTAATTAAATGGTTCAAAAAATTTATAAAAAGAAATAAATTTAAAAATGATGCTAAAAATAAAATTGAACCTAAGAAAGAACAAGTGATATGCTATGAATGCAAGAAACTGGGATATTACAAGAGCAAATGTCCCCAAGCAAAGAAGAGACAACAAAATAAGAAGAAGGCTTTTAAAGCAACATGAGACGACTCAAGTTCATCCGAAGAAGAGGAGCCAACCAATACTGAGCAAGTTGCTCACTATGAACTAATGGCTATTGGAGATGAGGTAACAAGTTTATTAGACGCAAATTTATCTTTCGATGAGTTTTTAAGTGCATTTCATGAATTATTTGATAAATGTAGAGCCTTGAGTAAAAAGTATAACTCTTTAAAAAAGGAACATGCTTCTCTTATTAACGATTTTGATAGACTAAAAATTGAGCATGATGATAGTTTAGCTCCCTGTATAAAATGCCATGAAGTAGAAATACTTAGAAAGGAAAACTTGCTACTCAAAAAATCCTTTAAAAAAGTTTAAGATTGGTAGCAAGTCCTTGAATATGATCATTGTCAATAAGGGTCACGTTCATAGAAACGGTAGAATCAGATTTATGAGTAGCTCTTACCAAAATTTAATCACCTTTGTTAAAGGCCTTACTTTATATGTTTCACCCTAAAACAAATGTAATTTTTATTATAAATTTGGCCATATAGCTTAGCATTGTCTATTTAAAAAATATAGTCCACACAAATTGATTTGGGTCCCTAAAAGAACCTCAAATGACTCAATGCAATATAATAAGCTATGTAGATCGATTTTTGTGGCACCCAAGGTCAAATGGGTACATAAAAATCATCCTTTTTTGTAGAAATATTTACCATCACAAGCTAGGAGCAAGAGATGGTACCTTGATAGTGGATACTCAAGGCATATGACCGGAGATTCATCTCAATTCTTTAAGCTCACTAGCATAGATGAAGGATATATCACATTCGGAGACAACAACAAGGGTAAAATCATTGGCAAAGGAATCATAGGTAACAAATCCACCTTTTCTATTAAAGATATATTGTTAGTTGATGGCTTAAAGCATAACTTTTTGAGCATTAGTCAATTGTGTGATAAAGGATACATCATTAGATTTGAATCCAATGCTTACATTATTGACAAAACCATACAAAAATACATCTATGATTGCTTAAAATAAAATAATGTATACACTATTAACATTAATGATCTTTGTAATGAAATATGTTTTTCAGTTTTGAATGACGATGCTTAGCTTTGGTATAGGAGGTTAGGTCATGCAAGCATGAAACTAATCTATCAAATTTCATCTCAAGAACTTGTAAGAGGAATTCCTCACATTAAGTTCATTAAAGACAATGTGTGTGATGCATGTCAACTAGGAAAGCAAATAAAAAGTAGTTTCAAACCAAAGAACCAAATAAGAACTTCTAGGCCATTACAATTAATCCATATTGACTTATTCGAACCAATTGCTACATCAAGCCTAGGAGGAAGCAAATACACATTTGTTATCATGAATGATTATAGTAGATACACATAGACTTATTTTTTGGCACACAAAAGTGATTACTTTAGATATTTTTCTAAGTTTTGTAAACTTGTTCAAAATGAAAAAGGATTTTATGATTTCATTAATTCGGAGTGATCACGGTGGTGAATTTCAAAACCATGATTTTCAAGAATTTTGTGAATCTAATTGATATAACTATAATTTCTCTACTTTAAGAAATCCTCAACAAAAGGGAGTAGTAGAAAGAAAAAATAAAAACTTACAAGAAATGGCTGGAACCATGTTAAACGAACATAGCCTACCCAAATATTTTTGGGCTGAAGCCGTAAATATGACATGCTATATTATGAATAGAGTTCTAGTAAGACCATTACTCGCTAAAACTCCTTATGAGTTGTGGAATAACAAAAAACTCAATGTTTCATATTTTAAAGTTTTTATGTGTAAGTGTTTTATCTTGAATGAAAAAGATGCCTTAGGAAAATTTGATGTAAAATCAAATGAAGAATTTTTTCTTAGCTATTCTTCTATTTCTAAAACATTTCGTATCTTTAACAAAAGAACTTTAATTATAGAAGAGTCTATTTATGTTGTTTTCAATAAAGTTTTCGAAGTCAAGAAAAATGATTTTGATGATGATGTTAATTTTGATGCTTTGAATTTAAATAAAACCCCTTCTCCATCTATCAACTTAGATGCATCTTCTTCCGAAACATCCTTACCCAAGGAATGTAAGCATATAGATACTCATCCTAAGGAGCTAATAATAGGAGACACATCAAAAGGGGTTCAAACTCGTTCTTCTCTTAAGAATTTTTGTGCGAACATCGCTTTTCTCTCCCAAACCAAAATGTATTGATGAGGCCTTGAAAGATGATTCATGGGTTATCACAATGCAAGAAGAGTTGAATTAATTTGAGAGAAATGAGGTGTGGAAGCTTGTTCCTAGGCCAAATTACCATGTAGTTATTGGTACTAAATGAGTCTTTAGAAATAAGCAAGATGAATTTGATATTGTGGTTCAAAACAAGGCTAGATTAGTGGCTAAGGGTTTCAACCAAGAAGAAGGTATCAATTATGAAGAAACTTTCGCTCATATGACACGATTAGAAGCCATAAGGATACTCCTTGCCTGTACTAGTAGTAATAATTTTAAGTTATTTCAAATGGATGTTAAAAGTGCTTTTCTTAATGACTTTATTTTTGAAGAAGTTTATGTTGAACAACCTCCCGAATTTGAGAATGATAATCTCCCTAATCATGTGTTTAAATTGACTAAAGCTCTTTATGGATTGAAACAAGCCCCAAGGGCTTGGTATAAGAGATTTAGCTCATTTCTTATCAAAAATAATTTCTCTATAGGCAAGGTCGACACTATATTATTTATAAAAAAAATTAAAAATAATTTTCTTATTGTTTAAATTTATGTTGATGATATTATTTTTAGTTCTACGAATGAATCTCTTTGTGAATCATTTGCTAAAAGTATGAGTCTTGAATTTGAAATATGTTTGATAAGAGAATTAACTTTCTTTTTAGTTATTTTGTCGATGATAAAGGGGGAGAAGTGGACGAAATCCCTCTCTTTTATTATGCTTACTTTGATATTGTAATCTTATGTTGTTTACTCTGATGTTGTAATGATGCTTACTTTGATGATAAAACGTTGTGCTTACTTCGATGTTATAACTCTTACTTTGATGTTAAAACTCTAAAAATTTTATGATGTTGTGATCTCTTTATCGTACAAATGATGCATTATCAGATTCTTAATATTGTGAACTTTTGAATGCTACAATGAGAAATGGGTTTGATGTAATGCTCTTCTTGTTGAATCTCGGATTTTGATGATGAAGTCAATTGTCATTTGTTATCTAATCTATGTGTTGAGATAAGTGTGCAGGATTAACTACGATGAGAGTAAGACAAGCAGCAGGAGTTGCGCCGGAGTCAAGATCATGATCACGTTGGGAGTTCGAGAGTTCGACGGAAGTTCGGACGGTCGTCGGAGGTTCAGAGAGAACAGATCCGAGAAGTCCAGAAGCTTGCCAAGCGAAGCTCGTCGGAACTCGCCAAGTGGATCGTCGCAAAGTCCAGGAGTATGCCGGATGTCCGCAGAAGGATCACCGAGGGTTATCGGTTGATCGACGGAAGTTGGCAGGAAACTCGCCGGAAGAAGCGATTGACGCATCGGAGCAAGCTGCAGAAGTTGTCTTAGAGATAATCGTAGTTAGCACGATGATTAAGCATGAAAATGGGAGGTGATCCCATTAGCTTAATCTTGGGGCAATTGGGCCCCTGAAAAGATTCAAAGTGGGTCGAATGGAGTGAACCATTCGGACCCTGATTGCACCAGGAGGTGCAACCGCCCCAGCCAGGAGGTGCAACCGCCTGGGCTGTGGGGTTGAGAGGTGCAACCGCCCCAGCCAGGAGGTGCAACCGCCTGGGCTGTGGGGCTGGGAGGTGCAACCGCCCCAGCCAGGAGGTGCAACCGCCAGGGGTGCACGGCTGGGAGGTGCAACCGCCCCAGCCAAGAGGTTGCACCGCCAGAGCTCAAGTTCCGAGCTCTGCCAGGCGATGCAACCACCAAGCTCAGTCTTCGAGCTTTGGCAGAGAGGTGCATCAGCCTGAGCTCAGTCTCGAGCTCTGCCAGGTGATGCATTCACCAAGCTCAGTCTTCGAGCTCTGGCAGAGAGGTGGATCAGCCTGAGCTCAGCTTGGAGCTCTGCCAGGTGATGCAACCACCGAGCTCTGTTTCGAGCTCTGCCAGGTGATGCAATCACCAAGCTCAGTCTTCGAGCTCTGCCAGGTGATGCAACCATCGAGCTCAGTCTTCGAGCTCTGGCAGAGAGGAGCAATCGGCAGAGCTCAGTCTTCGAGCTCTGCCAGGCGGTGCCACCTCTCCAGTCGAGAGGTGCAACCGCCTGATCCCAGAATTCTGGGATTTGATCGATTTGATCGTTTTGAGCTCGAATTTTGAATTGGGTTGGGGCCTATAAATACCCCACCCATTCAGCACTGAAAAGACACAGACCCATACCGAAATTGTGATCTTTTCTGTGATTCTAAAGAGCTCAAAAGTGTTGTAAAGCCTTTAAGTCTCCTCCTTCTGTTCTTCAAGTTTTCAATTGTAAAGTGAGGAGAGAAAGGTCTGTAAAGGTTGTCTCCTAAGCCTGCCAAAAGGAGAGAAATTGTAAGAGGGAAGTTTGGCCTTCGCCCATTGAAGGAAGGCACCTAGTTGACGTCGGCAACCTCATCGGTGGAGGAAGCCAAAAGTGGAGTAGGTCAAGGCTGACCGAACCACTCTAAATCTCTGGTTTGCGTTTACTTTCGAGCACTTTATCATTACTGCAAACCTCCCTCATCACTACTGCTCTCTGCGCTTTCACGAACAAGTTCTAAGTGCTGTTCTTCCAAATCTGCATTCAGACGTAAACTCGTATTTTCATACATTACAGTTTACGTTTACGTTTGATTCTGCAGAACTGTTTTCCGTGCTTTTACGAACGAGCTTCCTTGCAGTTTACGCTTACATTTTAATCCTATTGATAACTGCAATCTGTCCTCTACGATTTTACGAACGAGTTTCAACATTTAGACGTAAAACTGCATTCAGACGTAAATCGGCTTTCTTCGCTCAATTATCAGATTTCAGTTCACGTTTACGTCTTGGTTTCAACTGCATACTGCCTTCTGCGAGTATACAAACTAGTTTCAAGGTTTAGACGTAAATCTGCGTCTAACTGCGTTTAGACGTAAATCTGCGTTTAGACGTAAAACTGCGTTTAGACGTAAAACTGCGTTTAGACGTAAAACTGCGTTTAGACGTAAAACTGCGTTTAGACGTAAATCTGCGTTTAGACGTAAAACTACATTTAGACGTAAAACTGCGTTTAGACGTAAATCTGCGTTTAGACGTAAATCTGCATTTAGACGTAAATCTGAGTTTAGACGCAAAACTGCGCTTAGACGCAAAACTGCGCTTAGACGCAATCTGCGCTTAGACGCAAAACTGCGCTTAGACGCAATCTGCGCTTAGACGCAAACTGCACTTAGATACAAACTGAGAATTTGCTTTTGCATCATAATAGTTCTTAAACAAACGCAGCTTTTGGTTTTAAATCGCTGAAAGATTTCCGCTGCACTAATTCACCCCCCCCCTCTTAGTGCTCTCGATCCTAACAATTGGTATCAGAGCAAGGTTAACTCTCTAAAGGATTAAAACCCAAGAGAGATGGCATACGCCGGAAACCAAGAGGGGCATTCGATTACACGTCCACCCATGTTCAGTGGAACGGACTACACTTACTGGAAGACCCGAATGAGGATCTTTCTTATTTCTATGGATTTTGAACTGTGGAACCTTGTTGAAAATGGATTTTCAAAATCTTCTCTTCCAATGATCGATTGGAACGATTTGGAGAAGAAGGCTTTCGCTCTTAATGCAAAGGCTATGAATGCCTTATTTTGCGCTCTTGATAAAAACGAGTTTAATCGTGTTTCAACTTGCGAAACTGCTTTTGATATTTGGCACACACTTGAAGTGACCCACGAGGGCACAAGTAGAGTGAAAGAGTCAAAAATCAATCTGTTGCTGCATTCTTTTGAACTTTTCCGAATGAAACCGAGTGAAACCATTGGCGACATGTTTACCCGTTTCACGGATGTCGTCAACGGTCTAAAAGGACTCGGAAAGAGCTTTTCGGATTTTGAGCTTGTTAATAAGATACTAAGATCCCTTCCTAAGAGTTGGGATCCTAAAGTCACCGCCATTCAAGAGGCAAAAGATCTACGAAATTTCCCTCTTGAAGAACTAATCGGGTCATTAATGACCTACGAAATGACTTGCAAAGCTCATGAAGAGCAAGAAGACATCCTTCCAAAGAACAGGAAGGATATGGCACTTAAAACTTCTGAATGCCACTTGAGAGAAAACTCAAGTGATGAGGACTGTGATGATGACTTGGCACTTTTGACAAGAAAGTTTAAAAAATTCTTCAAAAGAAACAAGTTTAAAAACGATGTGAAAAATAAACTTGAACCTAAGAAGGACCAAGTGATCTGCTATGAATGTAAAAAGCCGGGACATTACAAAAGTGATTGTCCCCAAGTCAAGAAAAGAACAACAAAGAAGAAGGCGCTCCAAGCAACATGGGATGATTCGAGCGCATCCGAGGAAGAAGAATCCAACACCGAGCAAGTTGCTCATTACGCCTTTATGGCCATCGAAGAAGAGGTAACGGATTTATTAGATGCTGATTTATCTTTCGATGAATTATTAAATGCCTTCCATGATTTATTTGATGAATGCAAAGTTATAAATAGAAAATACAAGTTGCTAAAAAGGGTACATGATAATCTTACTTGTGAGTTTGATAAGTTAAAAGTCGAACATCATGATAGTTTAAACTCATGTATCAAATGTCATGATTTAGAAACTATACAAAAAGAAAACTTGCTGCTTAAGGACACCTTGAAGAAATTCGAGGTTGGTAGCAAGTCATTAAACATGATCCTTACAAACAAGGGTCATGCTCCCAAAAGAAGTGGGATTGGATTTGTGAGGAGTCCTCACCGAAATCCAACTACCTTTGTAAAAGGCCCCATCTTACACGTTCAACACCAAACCAAGTGCAACTTTTGTTGCAAATCTGGACACAAGACACATTGTTGTCCATTCAAGAAAATAAGTCCAAACAAATTAATTTGGGTTCCTAAAGGAACCATGATAAACTCTATGCAACATGATAGAAAATATAGATCTATTTATGAGGCACCCAAAAGCAAATGGATTCCTAAAGATCATCCGTTCCTATAAAAACATTGAAAGTCTAGGCCGGAGCAAGAAATAATGTTCTGCTCCTTGACTCTCAATGATCATAAAATCAAAAAGGAACTCGCAACGCTTAAGTAACAAGTGGAAGCTATGAAATCACAAATACGATACAATTAGAAACATATGATATCCAAATTCACATACCCCTGATCTTCAAAACCTGTTCATCTACGAATTAATTCTTGTAGAAACTAAACATGTCATGATCTTAAAAAGGGACACCAAACAAACATTCGTATGCACGTTAAAAGATCTATCTTACAAAGAGCTTCTTCCTTAAATAAAAACTCATACGAAATCATGTAACAAACATCAATTGCTCTGAAACTCTCCTCAAGGCAAATTCTCCCAAATCAAATCATCCTAAGTACTCACCTGCTGCAGGCGGTGGCACCTCTCTAGCTGGCGGTTGCACCTCCAGCCATCACGGGTGGCCAGAGGTTGCACCGCTCCAGCCAGAGGTGCAACCGCCAGCAGCTCTGCCCCCTTAAAATCACGCTAGGGCCGGCTAAGGAACCGACCCCAACTCACCCCCATTTCCTCCTCTACTCTTCCAAGACTCCTCCATTCCCACTTCACTCCTCTAAGCCTTCCAAATACCTCCCATTTCGGAGCAAAACATCAAGAATCCTTCCTTCTCTTGAAGATTTCACAAAGGTATTCTCTAAGAAGCTCTTAAATTCTGTTTTGTTCTTCATTTACTTTAGCTCATCATCATCCCTTTAAAACAGCAGTAGTAATGGGATCTAGAAGATCCTCAAGGGACAAGGAAAAGAGGAGAGTAGTAGAAGAGTTTGATCTCACTCTTTTTTATTCCAAAAACCATGCTGAAAAATTTCTCTCCTTCGAACTAAGAAGCATCAATAAGGGAAAATACGTAGATCTGAATGAACTAAGAGATGTAGAGACTATCCATTGGTTTGCAAACCTTAATCTACTTCCCATTTTGCAGATCAACGAACCCATTTATCCTAGACTAGTTAGATTGTTTTATAACAACATGCAAAAAGATGATGAAGAAAGGATATCAACCTATCTCTTAGGACAACACATTTCAATCACTGATAGATTCATTTGTGATATGATAGGTATTCCCATGAAAAGCATAGGACTTTACTTCAAAGGATCATGGGATGAAAAAACTATTGAAACATCCTACGTTAAAGCCTTAGGAACAATCCTTGCCAATCCTAACGTAGAATCTATTCCTAAAAGTTGTGAACATCTAATGCCCTTTAACACTAAGATACTTCATCATATCATGACTAGTATAATTCTTCCTAAGCAATACCATCATGATGAAGTGAGTCAATTGGAATTAGGAATTATGTACCTAATTATGAAAGAACGTGACATTTGTCTTGGCTATCTGATCCAACAAAACATGTTGGAATTATCTACGAAAGATATGATGCTCCCATATGGTGGAATTATTACTAGAATAATGAAAGCTTACGACATTCAAATACCACTAGAAGAAGAAGTAATGAAATCAGATAGATACAGCATAATAAACAAAAATCTACTTCACCGACTGAGATGTCACTATAGAAACGGTAACTGGGTTAGAATGCCTAGAAGAACTGATCCCCCTCAGCTTGAACCTGAACCAGAGCCGGAAACCCCAGTCTTTAGGAGTACCCACTCTCCTCCGATCTGTCCCTTTGAGGAAACACATCCGGTTGAGCAAACTCACACATCATCCATCGAAGATATCGGGATTCGGATGGACCGATTTGAGCAACGACAAGAACGGCTTGAACTTCGACAAGATCAAATCCTAACCGAGCTACAACAAATCCATCGACAATTTGACTCTTTATTTAGGCACTTTAATCTTCCACCTCATGAATAAGCTTGTATAAACATCTGATGTTTTTGATATGACATGTTGTAAACTCCTTATGTTATTCATGAAGGACTTTGTCTTTATGATTACCTGATATGCTGTACATATGTTACCCTGATATGGTTATCTTTATCTATGTAAGCATATTTGCAAACATCTCTTGTTGTTTATCTCATCTTTTTTTCTGAAACTAAAAAGGTTTAAAAGCCTATGCCTTGAAAATATGAAGCAACATACCAATGTAAGTTGATAAGTCAGCAGTATGACATTGATATGGTTGCTATTGCTAATATGATTGCTATCATGCCATGTATCAAACAAAAATTTGCATCATACGAGCTGATATCTTACCATGTGATGCAATGCTACACTTGCTGAAATAAAAATCCTGCTATGCAATATGATATAATGCTGCACTTGAAATAATTGTGTTACTACATCAAAATTATTTTTCGGATGTTATTACTATTACATGCCTTGACAACGCTTGATCAAATAACATGTTGCAAATTATGTGACAAATATTTTTAACCAAATGCATGTAAGAAGTTCATTTTTCGGGTTGTATGCTAAAAATGGGATGTTCCCGTACACTCTTATGAAAACTCTTTGGAAAATGACTTTCCTCCGTCAAGCAAAAAAGAGATATATGTGTCATAACTTCCTTTATATGCTTGATAATGCTATCTTGCTTTTTGTTGATGACAAAGGGGGAGAAAAATATGAATTGATAAACACTATGTCATAGCTGAACTGCCATAATCATATCTATGTCATAGTTGCAAATACTTGAGTGATGCTATAAAATAAACAATGTTATGCCATCCTTGCATCACCAAGAGATATGTGAACATGTGCTATAGAAAAATATGAATTGATAAACACTATGTCATAGCTAAACTGCCATAATCATATCTATGTCATAGTTGCAAATACTTGAGTGATGCTATAAACAATGTTATGCCATCCTTGCATAGCCAAGAGATATGTGAACATGTACTATAGTTTGCATCATATCTTGATTTGATATTGTAAAGAAAATGCAAACTTACTAGAAAATCTCAAATGTGAGCATCATGTAAAAAGTCCTTCGTAGCTTTATATGATTACATGATGAATGGTTACAAACACAATCATACAAACTTGATGATGTATGTCATGCCTTGACATAATTCTTGAAGAGATACATCATGATAGGCATCATGATGGGAGCATTGATAAGTTTAACTGATCTAACTTATCAATACGTCACTTGAATTCTTAGGTCTTGAATTCAAGGTTGACTTATCTCAACTATGGCATATAGATAGGGGGAGTAAGGATAACTCCTTTATCAATTGATTGTCATCATCAAAAAGGGGGAGATTGTTGAATCTCGGATTTTGATGATGAAGTCAATTGTCATTTGTTATCTAATCTATGTGTTGAGATAAGTGTGCAGGATTAACTACGATGAGAGTAAGACAAGCAGCAGGAGTTGCGCCGGAGTCAAGATCATGATCACGTTGGGAGTTCGAGAGTTCGACGGAAGTTCGGACGGTCGTCGGAGGTTCAGAGAGAACAGATCCGAGAAGTCCAGAAGCTTGCCAAGCGAAGCTCGTCGGAACTCGCCAAGTGGATCGTCGCAAAGTCCAGGAGTATGCCGGATGTCCGCAGAAGGATCACCGAGGGTTATCGGTTGATCGACGGAAGTTGGCAGGAAACTCGCCGGAAGAAGCGATTGACGCATCGGAGCAAGCTGCAGAAGTTGTCTTAGAGATAATCGTAGTTAGCACGATGATTAAGCATGAAAATGGGAGGTGATCCCATTAGCTTAATCTTGGGGCAATTGGGCCCCTGAAAAGATTCAAAGTGGGTCGAATGGAGTGAACCATTCGGACCCTGATTGCACCAGGAGGTGCAACCGCCCCAGCCAGGAGGTGCAACCGCCTGGGCTGTGGGGTTGAGAGGTGCAACCGCCCCAGCCAGGAGGTGCAACCGCCTGGGCTGTGGGGCTGGGAGGTGCAACCGCCCCAGCCAGGAGGTGCAACCGCCAGGGGTGCACGGCTGGGAGGTGCAACCGCCCCAGCCAAGAGGTTGCACCGCCAGAGCTCAAGTTCCGAGCTCTGCCAGGCGATGCAACCACCAAGCTCAGTCTTCGAGCTTTGGCAGAGAGGTGCATCAGCCTGAGCTCAGTCTCGAGCTCTGCCAGGTGATGCATTCACCAAGCTCAGTCTTCGAGCTCTGGCAGAGAGGTGGATCAGCCTGAGCTCAGCTTGGAGCTCTGCCAGGTGATGCAACCACCGAGCTCTGTTTCGAGCTCTGCCAGGTGATGCAATCACCAAGCTCAGTCTTCGAGCTCTGCCAGGTGATGCAACCATCGAGCTCAGTCTTCGAGCTCTGGCAGAGAGGAGCAATCGGCAGAGCTCAGTCTTCGAGCTCTGCCAAGCGGTGCCACCTCTCCAGTCGAGAGGTGCAACCGCCTGATCCCAGAATTCTGGGATTTGATCGATTTGATCATTTTGAGCTCGAATTTTGAATTGGGTTGGGGCCTATAAATACCCCACCCATTCAGCACTGAAAAGACACAGACCCATACCGAAATTGTGATCTTTTCTGTGATTCTAAAGAGCTCAAAAGTGTTGTAAAGCCTTTAAGTCTCCTCCTTCTGTTCTTCAAGTTTTCAATTGTAAAGTGAGGAGAGAAAGGTCTGTAAAGGTTGTCTCCTAAGCCTGCCAAAAGGAGAGAAATTGTAAGAGGGAAGTTTGGCCTTCGCCCATTGAAGGAAGGCACCTAGTTGACGTCGGCAACCTCATCGGTGGAGGAAGCCAAAAGTGGAGTAGGTCAAGGCTGACCGAACCACTCTAAATCTCTGGTTTGCGTTTACTTTCGAGCACTTTATCATTACTGCAAACCTCCCTCATCACTACTGCTCTCTGCGCTTTCACGAACAAGTTCTAAGTGCTGTTCTTCCAAATCTGCATTCAGACGTAAACTCGTATTTTCATACATTACAGTTTACGTTTACGTTTGATTCTGCAGAACTGTTTTCCGTGCTTTTACGAACGAGCTTCCTTGCAGTTTACGCTTACATTTTAATCCTATTGATAACTGCAATCTGTCCTCTACGATTTTACGAACGAGTTTCAACATTTAGACGTAAAACTGCATTCAGACGTAAATCGGCTTTCTTCGCTCAATTATCAGATTTCAGTTCACGTTTACGTCTTGGTTTCAACTGCATACTGCCTTCTGCGAGTATACAAACTAGTTTCAAGGTTTAGACGTAAATCTGCGTCTAACTGCATTTAGACGTAAATCTGCGTTTAGACGTAAAACTGCGTTTAGACGTAAAACTGCGTTTAGACGTAAAACTGCGTTTAGACGTAAAACTGCGTTTAGACGTAAATCTGCGTTTAGACATAAAACTACGTTTAGACGTAAAACTGCGTTTAGACGTAAATCTGCGTTTAGACGTAAATCTGCATTTAGACGTAAATCTGAGTTTAGACGCAAAACTGCGCTTAGACGCAAAACTGCGCTTAGACGCAATCTGCGCTTAGACGCAAAACTGCGCTTAGACGCAATCTGCGCTTAGACGCAAACTGCACTTAGATACAAACTGAGAATTTGCTTTTGCATCATAATAGTTCTTAAACAAACGCAGCTTTTGGTTTTAAATCGCTGAAAGATTTCCGCTGCACTAATTCACCCCCCCCCCCTCTTAGTGCTCTCGATCCTAACACTTCTCACTATGAAGTTTTATTCGTGAATTTCTCCTTTATGTGATACTCATTTCCTATGAATTCTTCCTTATTCTTCTCATGAAAAGTGAATGAATTCCAATGGATATCTTCATTCTTGAAAGATGAATTTTCATGTGTGATAATTATTTGCAAGATTGGGGATTTGATTTCATATGGATATCTCAATCTTTTTCATGAATATCTTCTCTTTGTCAAAATAAAAACATGTTTTAATGAAAACTTATTTATCATTTTTTACTTGATTCAAATCATTTCATAAATTTAGTTCTTAATGGATTCCCTCAACTTCTTTCCTTTTCTTCATGCAAAATTATGATGACAAAGGGGGAGAAGTTGATGGAATCTATCGCTTTAATGTTGATAACATTTAATGATGAGAACTTTTGAGTGTGAAACTTGCTTAAATTTTTTTACCACACTTGCATTGTTGAATTTTTCTCCTTTTTATTGATGACAAAGGAGGATAAATAATATCAAAATGTGATAAATTGATGACAAATGTATGCAATGTATTTCATTATATATACTTGAAATGTTTGCTTGATAAATTTCTTTTATTATGATATGATATCTAGAGCTTAACTTGCTATTTTATAATTGATATCTTATCATATAATGATAAATTACTATCTTTGTCATCTTTCATATTTGAAATATCATACTTGAAAATGGATGTCATGCCTTGATATCATTTTGATAAATACTTGACATTGTATTTTGAGAATGTTAGATCATGATAGGAATCATGATGTGCAAGTTGATAAGTTTAGTGAACTTATCTTATTAGTTTGTTTCTTGAATTCAAAGGCCTTGAATTCAAGAATGTCTTTTCTCAAGTATGACATATAGATAGGGGGACTTAAGGTTAACTCCATTATCAATTGATTGTCATCATAAAAAAAGGGGAGATTGTTGAATCTCAAATTTTGATGATAAAGTCAATTGTAAATTATTTGATCTAATCTATATGTTGAGAAAAGTGTGCAGGATTAACTATGATAGCAGTAAGATATAAAGTAGGAGTTGTGCCAGAGTCAAGATTAAGATCTCGTTGGGAGTTTAAGAGTTCGTTGGAAGTCTGAACGTTCATGGAAAGTTCTACCGGAACCAACCGAGAAGTCTAGGAGCTTCCCAAAGAAGCTCGTCGGAACTCGCCAAGAAGATCGTCGTAAAGTCCTAGAGCTTGTCGGGAGTCCGTCGGAACATTACCGAGAGTTCATCGGATGTTCGTTGGAAGTTCACCGGAAGAGCAATTGACGCATCAGAATAAGAAGTGTTATGATTATATCTTAATTATCGTAGTTAGATCATAAATTAAGTTAGGATTAAGAGGTAATTTGTTAGGACTCTAGCTAGGAGAGTCCTAATTGAGAGGGACATT
Organism: Musa acuminata AAA Group; assembly: GCF_036884655.1. Lineage (NCBI taxonomy): Eukaryota > Viridiplantae > Streptophyta > Magnoliopsida > Zingiberales > Musaceae > Musa > Musa acuminata. The sequence continues at coordinate 29,655,317 of NC_088331.1, read as the reverse complement.
TATGTAAAACCTACCTAAGCCGACCCCTATTAAAGAGGTGAAGTGGCCAGCTAGGGTTAGGAGGTTATTTCTTAGAGAAGAATAAGGAGTTGTAAAGGAATAGGAGTCTTGAGTAGGAGTCCTATTAGGAGTTGGTTAGAAGTAAGAGTCTTAAGTAGGAGTCCTATTAGGAGTTGGTTAGAAGTAAGAGTCTTAAGTAAGAGTCCTATTATGAGTTAGGGTTTAGAAGCCCTATAAATAGTCATGTATTCCACATCTTTTGATAAGCAATAGATGAATCTTTTCTGCAGCCTTTGAGCAGCAACTTGGAGGGAGGAACCCCTATAGAGTTTCAAGGAGGCCGATCCCCTAAAGAGATCAAACCCAAGTTTAGAATCTATAAGGGTTCTAACACCTGGTATCAGAGCAGCATTCTTGGTGTCTCGCTGCCCTTCCATAGCCATCCATCAACCCTCCACAACTGCCCAAAGCAATTCCCACAATTGCTTAAGAGATCGTTGCCAAATTTCGCCGTCATCACCACCACCACGGATCATCCTTTGATCTCCCCGTGAATTGCAACAAGTTCTGGTTTTCTACCTTACTACTGCTGTAATTTAGTTATCCTTATTTAAAAATCCCAAAAAAATTATTCCTATATTGCTGCATAAACTTTTCATCATAAAGTTTTCATCTCTACGACGAAAGATACATTGCAGAATTCCAATCGTATAGAACCGTTTGTTTGATCTTGCTATTGTGTTTTTTCTATCCAAATCTCTACAAAAATTTTATGACATCTCTGAAATTTCCTAATAGCAGATTTCCTTTGGTTTTTTCAAAAAATTCTCAATATAAACCACTGATCTTTTACGTCTAATCTGCTATACTTAAAAATCTGTGCTGCAAAAAGTTTCAACCGCTTATTGTTGCCTTAACCCATCTATTTGCAATCTTTTTCGAATGAAATTTCTTATACAATTCATAGATTATCTTGGATTCCATCTAAGATTGATCTATTGAGAAATTCATCTCTAAAAATGATTTTGTGTTGCTGTAAATTTTCATCGTAAACCGCTAAAATTTTTCGATGACAATTCTGCTATCGCAACTTGCACCAATTTTCTTGCTGTTATACTGCTGAAATTCTCTTGATTAAATTAGACATCCTTGCTGTCATATAAATTGTGATTTTGCTATCAATTCTCTCCTCAATTCTCTCAAGTTTTTGGTAGAAATTATATCGATAAACCATTGTTTCTTCGATGATAATTCTACTCTTATAAGATAGCACATACTTGCTGCAACTTCCACTTATTTCTATCAAACCTTTGCTGCCATCTACCACAGATCCAAAACTTTCATCAACAGCCCAAAAACTCCACTAAATCACACCCTCAAACTGCACCCAAAACAACCACAAAACAAGCCTAAATCGTAGCCTACATCCACCGATCCACCAACCCTTTCGACCATCACTTCTCTCAACCTATACATGCCTTTAACCTAATAACAAAAGAGAGATCTTAACATCATAGATTTGGAGGCACATACTATAGCATCTAAGGAGGTAATCAATGCTAAATTCGAAGCCTTGGAGGCACGAATAGAGGATAAGATTCGGACGCTCTTTACCGAACTCAGATTGGGCCGACCACTAAGCCCGAAAAAGTCATATCAAGGAGAGAGCTTTGCCCAATTGCACTAGGCCCGAAGAGATGAGTTCCAAGGGAGGGGAGGCTTTATGACTGACCCCAACTATCCATGTATGAGGGTAAATTTTCCTAGATGGGAAGAAGGAGACCCAATTGGTTGGATCTCGCGCGTGGAGCGATATTTTCAGTACCACAAAACCGCAGATGTATCTATGGTGAAAATTGCAGCTATACATCTTGAAGGGGATACTATACAGTGGTTTGACTAGTTTGAACATACTTATGGAGTCCTTTCATGGTGACAATTCAAAGAAGGACTATTGATACGCTTCAGACCAACCGATTACGAGAATATTGATGGACAACTAGCAAAGATCCAACAAACCTCCACCATTCTGGAGTACCAAACTAGATTTGAAAGGTTATCTAATCAAACTCATGATTTGTCTCAAAAACAGCTATTGAGGACCTTCATTAAGGGCTTGAAGCCGAAGATCCGAGGAGAAGTTAAAGCGCGACAATCGTACACGCTTATGGCAACTATCTCTTTCGCACGACATCAAGAGGAGCAATTGAACCATGAAGCTCAGAGGACTAGGGTCACTCCTCAACCAGCAATATTAAAGCCCTTAGCCCCCCCTACTGTCGACCGAGTCCCTACACTAAAGAGGTTAACAAGAGAAGAGCTTCGGGAGCGATATACGAAGGGGTTATGTTGGCATTGCGACAAGCCGTGGAGCGGAGCCGTGAGCATCGCTGTAGTAAAGGGAGACTTCTTATGATTGAACTAATAGAAGAAGAGGTCATTGAACATCCATAAGAGAGCCTTGAATGTGAAGAAGAAGATGCAGAAGAAGAGCCACAACCGACCGAAGTTACGGTACATGCACTAGCCGGCTACTCAAACCCGCAAACGATGAAAGTTGGAGGCCTTCTCAAACAACAATCGATCACTGTTCTCATCGACACGAGCAGTACTAATAACTTTCTAAATAGTAAGGTTGCTGTCCAGATGACTTTACCTATCAGAATTGCAGCAGGTTTGACGTTAAGGTCGCTGATGGATGGATTTTGAAGTATGATCGTAGGTGCCCACAAGTGAAACTATTGCTGATCATGAGGCCTTACCAAGAGATAATTGCATATTTCTTCCTTCTCCCTCTTGATGATCATGAGGCCATACTCATAATTAAATAATTGACGACATTAAGTGATATTTCTTAGAATTTTATGCAACTAATTATGAAATTTTACAGTAAGGAGAAACAGGTGATGCTGAACGGGAAACGTGGGGGCGACGTAACGACGATTTGCACATAACAAATGGAGAAGGTTTTGCATAAAGCTTGCAGCAGATTTTTGGTACAACTTGAGTAGCAAACTAAGGGAGAGCTAATAGAATTTGAAGATCCAAACCTACTTCCTTTGCTTGCTAAATTTTCAGATATATTTGACGAACCGCACAACCTACCTCTTACCCGTCGGCATGATCATTATATAATGATTCTTTCAGGCAAACCTCCAGCAAATACTCGGCCATATCAATATCTACATCTCCAAAAGAATGAAATAGAAAGGATTGTAAAAGAAATGCTCAAAACAGGAGTTATTCGGCCAAGTTGCAACCTCTATTCTTCATCGGTGCTACTTGTACGCAAGAAGGACGGAACATGGCAAATATGCGTTGATTACCGAGCTCTCAATGGCATAACCATCAAGGATAAATACCTTATTCCAATAGCAGATGAATTGCTAGATGAAAGGGAGCACAAATCTTTACAAAGCTGGACCTTTAATCCGGGTATCATCAAATATGAGTGTGCGAAGAAGATATACCGAAAATTACCTTTTGAACACACAACAACCACTACAAATTTTTGCTTTCTTCAATAGAAGGTGGAATATCTTAGGCATATCATATCAGAGGAAGGTGTGACAGTGGACCCCTTCAAAATTGAAGCAATGCAAAACTAGCCTACCCCGAGGAACGTAAAATTGCTACATGGCTTTCTGAGTTTAACAGGATACTACTGCAAGTTCGTGAAAAACTATGGAGAGATCAGTGCACCACTTACTTCCTTACTGAAAAAAGATGTCTTCCAATGGTCGGACAGAGCCTCCGCTGCCTTCGACAAACTTAAGGCAACCATGACGACGACGCCGGTGCTAACACTACCAGATTTCAACCGACCCTTCATTATTGAGGCTGATGCATCTAAAGTCGGAATTGGAGTCATTCTCATGTAAGATGGTCGATCACTCACATACACTAGCAAGGCATTATCTCCCTCCCATCAAAATAAGTCAACATATGATAAGGAGATGCTCGCCATTGTGCGCGCAGCAACGAGGTGGAAACCCTACTTGATTGGCCGACGATTTCAAATTAAAACCGACCATAAAAGCCTCAAGTACTTTTTGGAGCGAAAGATATCATCCCCTGAGCAGCAAAAATGGGTAACAAAACTTCATGGATTTGATTATGATATAACTTACAAAAAGGGGAAACAGAATGTTCTTGTAGATGCGCTTTCGCAACTACCCGAGCAAGTTGAAGTTTCGGCCGTTTCACTTCCGACCAGCGACTTTCTTAAGGATATTAAGATGGAATGGCAGGAAGATTCAGAGACTAGTAAGATTATAAAATAAAAAATTGGAGGAAGCACCAAGCCCCATGGCTCATTACAATTGGGACTCAAAAGAATTACACTATAAGGGACGCATTGTGCTTATGATAAATTATACTTGCATCTTCATGAGCAGATTTTGGACAAAGTTATTCCATATGCAGGGTACTAAATTGAAAAGGAGCATGGCATATCACCCACAAACCGATGGCCAAACGGAAGTTGTAAATAGGTGCTTAGAGACAGCCCAAAGCTACCCACAAAATATGACTACCCAAGGAGAACTTTAGACTCAACTAAGTGCCATTATTGATCAACGGATCGTGACTCGACGACGACGATCCACTACTGAATTGCTAATACAGTGGGAAAACCTACTAACAGAAGATGCCACTTGGGAGAACTATGATGACTTGAAGATCAAATTCCCAAAATTCATGAATCGTCAGCCTCGAGGACAAGGCTGATTTGAAGAGAGTGGGTTTGTTAGGACTCTAGCTAGGAGAGTCCTAATTGAGAGGGACATTCATGTAAAACCTACCTAAGCCGACCCCTATTAAAGAGATGAAGTGGCCGGCTAGGGTTAGGAGGTTATTTCTTAGAGAAGAATAAGGAGTTGTAAAGGAATAGAAGTCTTGAGTAGGAGTCCTATTAGGAGTTAGTTAGAAGTAGGAGTCTTGAGTAGGAGTCCTATTAGGAGTTGGTTAGAAGTAGGAGTCTTAAGTAAGAGTCCTATTAGGAGTTAGGGTTTAGAAGCCCTATAAATAGTCATGTATTCCACCTCTTTTCATAAGTAATAGATGAATCTTTTCTGCAGCCTTTGAGCAGCAACTTGGAGGGAGGAACCCCTATAGAGTTTCAAGGAGGCCGATCCCCTAAAGAGATCAACCCCAAGTTTAGAATCTACAAGGGTTCTAACATAATCTCACTAACTTAATTAGGGGCCAACTGGGCCCTTAATAGTGCTGAATTGGGCCAAATTGAGCAGCCCATTCAGCACTTGAATTCTTGGCCAGTGGTGGCACCACTTAGGAAATAGTGTCCCAGGATATCTGGGCAGTAGTATTGCCGGCAGTGAATGCTGCCAGTGGTGGTACTGCCCTTGTCAGGTGGTGGTGCCGCCCGGTGTCAAACCAACGACGGTGGTACCACCTAATAACGACGATGGTACTGGCCAATAATGACGGTGGTATTGGCCAGTAATGATGGTGGTACCACTAGTACTCCGAAATCCGAGGATGTGACACTTTTTTACCCTAATTTTGAAGCTATTGGGGCCTATAAAAACCCCACCCTTTTTTGCATGAAAGGGCATGAAAGTGTTAAACATACTCTTGAATCTTTGGGGTATTAAGTATTGTAAAAGTTAGAAAGAGTCCTCCCCTCCTTCTCTTAGCTTTGTAAACATCCAAGAAAAAGGAGTGAGGCTTGTAAGGGTTATCTCTTAAACTTGGGAAAAGGAGAAAACACTGTAAAGAGGTATTTGGTCTTCACCTATTGAAGGAAGACCTTTAGTGGACGCCAGTGGCCTCGTCAGAGGAGGAATCCGAAAGTAGATGTAGGTTACATCGACCGAACCACTCTAAATTCTGGTTTGATTTTCATTTGTGCAACTTACATTACTGCAAATCTTCTTAATCTTCTCTTTCACTTTTACAAAAGCTTGCAAGTTCAATTTCTCTCTGAAACGGATTGAATCGAAACCATTTTTATTGGAATCGATTTTAATCGAAATAAAGACTTTTGAAATCGGGAAAGTTTTCTGCTGTACTAATTCACCCCCCCCCCCCCTCTTAGTGTCGCTTTTGATCCTAGCAATAAATGCCAAAATATAATAAGCAAAACGATTGCTTGTCAAGTCACACGTGCCATTACTCATGTGATTGGCTTGTTGGACACCTATGACTAGCATGAAGTACAACACTCGAGGAGGCGGGCGAAGTCAAGTAACCATTGCCTTCTCAACTCTTAAGAGAATGGGCGAAAACGAATACCCTAATTCTCTTGTCTATCCAGAGGATCTCTGCACAGGTTTAAAGACCCTTCGAAGATAATGGAAGATAATAGTTGTCAAATTCTCACCAATGGTGATTAGTACTACTGAGAGTAGATTATCTGTTTCATTCCCAACAGAATGCCAATCGAAAGTGAAAGTGATGCGAATCTACTTGAAAGTGACAACTAAGTGAAGGAAGAGTCAACGGACAAATTTTGTGGAGGAAGGATCCAAAACTTCAAAAAGTTTGTGATGTGATTGTTGTTAAAGCTCCAACAAGCATCCACCTAGTTTAAATAACCTGAGGTATTTGAGAGACTAGCGTATAGTGAGGATGGTCGTTTCCTTTATCTGAAGGATCCGTAGGAACCAATAGGGATCAACACAACTCAACCAATTCCACACTAGAGTTAGAGTCATTGGTGAGTTAAAGCAGCATGGTAGATCAAAAGTTCTACTACTCAACAATAGTAGTGGAGAACAGTTGGGAGCCAAGAGACGCATTGTAGCTGGAGAAGAAGATTGAAAACTCAACGAAGGCGAGGAGTTATAGTGTCGACAAAGGCTTTGACGAGGATGTCGAAGGAATAAGTGGGGGAGAATGTCACGAAAAAAATTCTAAACAAGATGTTTAATATAATACTTATATATGTCCATGTCTTTTGGTTTGTTCATGCTTTGTACAGCATGTAGAGGGACAATCAAAGGCTTAACAACCCTATTTTAGTTAGGTTTGGTGGCCGTTTTAGACTTGTAAATAAAGATTATGTCATATGGATACTTGTGAGAGATATTCGGTCTATAGCGGACCATTTTGACCCTTTGTTGTGTAACCGTTCAGAGCTTATAAAGTCTATTTGTAATTTGCATTAGCTATGAAGTGTTTTATGAAATGTTTGCTTGTGGATCTCGAGTAAGGTACTTTCTCTAACCCGTTTTCTCTTTTGTAGGTCCTAAGGGACCATGAGAGATTTTGGGGAGGCTGACCTTTGCGGACAAACACGCAAGGGTGTCGCACGACTTAGGCAAAACCAGCAAAGTCCTTGACACTACGTATGACCTGCCCGCTAGTGCGATTGCTGCCCATGCCCACGCGTGGTCATTGCCTACGCAGTTGCCGTCTCTTACGCACCGCTAGCCGCGGTTCTTGCCTGTGTATGGCCGCTGCTTGGGCACAACCTACCTGCGCACTACCGTCGCTTGTGCACGGCTCATGCCCACTCACGGCCGTCGCTTGGACGCGGGTTTTGCCCATGCGCGGTCGTCACATGTATGCGCTACCGTCCGTGCGGCTACCTACGCGATCAGCTTAGCGCTTGCCCTGTGCTCACGAGTGGTTATCGCCTATGTGATGGCTGCTACGATGCACACGTTGCTCGATGCAACCGCTACCGCTAGTAGATTCGTTGGCCATACGCAGCATGGTCGACGACGACCATTGTTGCTTCGTGATCATTGGAGATTACATTTATAATAAATCTAACATTGCCAGCAAATAGAATAGATAAGAATACAGATCAATGAAATATGGATCATTCAAACATCATAAATAAAAATAATAGATCTAATATATTTGATCTTAAGAACCTAGGCTTTGATACCAATTGTAAGCATAAAATCTATAATATGCTATATTAAATGCGGAAATAATCTTTTATGCCAAGATTGAAATCAAATAATATTAGATCTGATTTTATAATGCATATCTTTTGATGCCTTTTTCAAAAAGGGATCTCTATATGATATGAAAATGTACCATCTTTAGATCCAAGATCGCTATCAATATGCAAAGAGAATTAGATCCTTTTCTTTTCCTATCATTTCACAGGACCACTTAGATTGATGGTTAGGGACTGTAATCTCTCAACTGAGTCCTCTATGAGATGCATAACATGTCTGGTTTAGTCCCTAGATGTCCTGTCTATTTATAAGCGAGAGCAGAGGATCTAGGATAAATTATTATGAGAGTTCCTCCCATCAAAAACATCCTCTAAGGAATCATATCATATTTTAAATATTTTTATTGGTCAATATTTATCAACAGAATCCAGGAATCGAACAGCCAAAGGCTGATAAATCTGCACAGTGATCTTCGCTGATAAATATTTTGATTGGGTTATCCCGATTCCCAAACCGAAAGTATAACCTAAGTGAAGAACACAAGTATAACCTAAGTGAAGAACAAATACCGTACAAATGACGTGGTCCGATAAATATTTTGATTATCATAAATCTAGAAAAGTTAAATAATTTAGAGAGGGACCCAATATATTTATAAGCCTTAACATTTCGAGTGGCCGATGTCTTCGTAAGTATTACATTCAACTGACATGTATGACACAAACATCAGGATGTAATTGCCCTCCATTTAATGACTAACTCTTTACATGTTTTCTTTCTCCTCTCCAAACTTTTTTTTATTTTCTTGCATTCCTCTCCCTTGAAATCTTAGTTTTACATCAAACAACGAAGAGCCAAAGATTGTGACCGTGTAAAGTTGTCATTGATTCGTTGTTTACAAACGTAGAAAGTTTTACACAGGTGAGGACAAATAATTGGATGGATGGATGGATGTTTTTCCAATACTATCCCACTTAACTATGACCCAATCACTTTTGAGTTGGGAGAATAAGGTGGAATCTAACTAACTCAAGTGACAGTAGCTTTATTAATGCCATGTATAATTTCTTCATGACTTTGAGATTATGTTAGTTTATAAGATCAGATAATAGCCTGTGCTATTGGATTTTATTTTTCTAAAAAATATAATTTTTTTATTACATTAAATTAATTGCATGCATGGAATACGATCTGTGACGGATTCAAATCTGAGGCTAATAATGCACTGACCACCGAGATGTCTCGGCAGAGAGTTTAGGTGATTATTCTGTATTAATTCATTTCAAATTGAGCTACAGTTTCCAATTTTCTAATTCATTTCAACAAACCATTAACAATGGCGTTTCTACTCATCTGAGCAGCGCACAGAAGCATTATTGGCTACGGAGTCATGATAGAGAAATCCAGGATGAGTATTCCTTCATTTGCAGATTTAAACATGAAAAAAACAAAAAGAAAGAAAGAAAGAAAGCAAAAAAATTCATAATACTTACTTGATTGCAGCCTTTATCTGATCGTATGTAGCAGCTTTCTCAATCCTAACAGTGAGATGAGATCCACAACTGAGACATCCACAGTAGGAACACTGTGGAAATTATACATGCATTTGCACCACCAGATGAGGATCAAGGACCTTACAAAGGCAACTAGATCTTAAACCCGAAACTTGCTCTGCGTATTTGGGATATATGCGTGGAGGAGTACGTAAGAGACGAGAGAGATATAAGTGCAGAAAGGGGGTTCAATGATATGAACAATTATAATTATTAACTCCGACTAACTATATTAGAAGAAAGCCGACCAGAAAGTAAGCCACTCAGCAATAACATGATACACTCAACCTTCCGGACATTTGAATTGGAACACATGTTTCCAAGGAAGCATGATTAAACTAATTGGAGTATAGCACTCAGTCGGAGTAAATGCCACACAAGCTCAAAATTATAAAGCCCCATTAATGGGGCACGAGAAACAAACAAAGCTCTAATGCAAATAAAAAATAATAATAAAAAAGGATTAAAAGAAACACAACAGATACAATTTTGGGGAGCAAACCTTGGCAGCGCCGGTGCTGCTAGGAATAATGTTAAAGCTAGCAGCTCTATCACCCCTCCAATCCTTACTTAGGGCCCATCAACAGGTTTTTGGGTAGCCGAAAGGCAAAAAAGCAAAATTGTTGAAGCTCGATGAGTGACAGAATTCAACATTACCATAGTTGTTTTGTTGATGTTGATAGGAAGAGGGGATGGAGTTATCAAATAGAGGAAGAGTAGGACAAGCTTTTTATCTTCTTTATTTCTCTCAAGAAAAACACTTTTACAATTTCAGAAACTCTCTTACTCTCATGACCCAACATATGAGGTTTATATAGTCCCTAAAGATACATTATATTAATTGTATTCAAGATGAATCATTCTCTTTCAAGAATCAATAACCAATTTGACTTATTCTTCTATAGACTTCTAATCCATTTTTTCTTCTTGATGTAACGATTCTTCCACTTGATGCAATGAACCTTTTTATGCCTCTTGAACAAGTTTAATTCCAACATGTTTCATAAAACATTTACCGATAATTACATGTACTGTGGTCATCAAACCATACCAAATCGATGACCTGCCAAAATTCACGCGAGATAAGCTCCAGTTGCTTAGGCATCCTTGCTAGAAGCATCCTTGCTCATTTACGCCCACTAAAAACATAGGAGCATCCTCGCTAGGAGCAGAGATAATGACCTTCTTGGCACCACCCTGTGTGATCATGGGAAGCAACCTGATAAGAAAACTCATTTTTTCTATCCTGGGAACCATGAAGACAAAGGAGTACAAATTCCAAAAGAAAGTTGACCAGTGTTTCTCACATTGCTATTAATATGAAAACGCCAGACGAATGACTCCTACCACAAGTTCACATGAAGAAATTCCAGCAATTACGGTCTAATTCACGCAGGGTAAAAACGTGTTCGAGGGTACACATGTTGAATTCTGTTTGATAAGGCTACTACCACTTTAACGACCGTACAAATCATATATCATTTGATGACGAATCCATCCATCAGCCTCCGTTCGGTATCTCGATGGTAGCCCATCGTTCCTGCGGCACACATCTTTTTCTGTATCAAAGCAGGAAGAATACTAATACGACTAATAAGTACCAGTTGTTTATTGGGCAAAATGACGTAAGTCGGAGTAAAAATTCGTTAGATACACCAATCTTCCCTTCTTTTTATTCATTCTTTAGGAAGGAAGGATGACTGTCAATCAAACCTTTAGTGACATGCGTAGATCCTCACGTAACCCAATTTTATAATCATGTCAGATGCGATTAGATTCGTAGGATGCTTACTAATCGACCGATACACTTGAATGTTGATGTGAACAATTAATTGCAAGATCATAAAAGGCCGAAATCTTTCTGGAGACTAGCAGTTGCATTAATCTTCCTTCCATTTAACATTCAAGTCCGATAAGACTTATGATTCAAACTACGTTAAACGACATTTAGTACATACGAAAGATAACAAGAATAAAATAAATAAATTTAGGGGCACAAAGTCCATGGAAATTATAGTTATTCTAACTGTGAAAGTTAATGGACTTACATCGTTAGTAGAAATGCTCAGTATTACCTTTAAGTGGGCAGCAGCCTTTTATCCCTGTAAGTGAAAACTCCAGTCGACTCAACAACATAGTCGGTGCCAGTCTGACCGACCCCATGATATCCTCCTCAGGGTTGCTTAACAAAGCAATTCAATTTAGTTACCTAGAAAACAAAAGAAATAAAAAAACAAGCCTGAGAATTATATATATATATATATATATATATATATATATATATATATATATATATATATATATATATATATATATTTCGACCTACCAAAGAGAAGAAGGGTCTCGGAGTCCTTGATCAACATATAAGTCTGCAAAATAGTGGTTCTAGAAACAAAATAGTGAGTGTCCCACTAGTTACCTAAGTTCATGCAGCATACTAGGATAAATAATGGATGCAACCCTGATTTAGTCTTCCAAACTAATGAATCCTATGTTAGTTTGGCAAGTCTCATACATCGGAAAAATCAGGCTTGTTATCTCCTATTGAAATTATAAATAAGGGTTTAGGCTTTGAAGTCAGAGACACTACAAAGAAAAACCTAAGTGTTTGCTTTGGGTTTAAGTCCACACTCAATTAAATAGTTTGGGCTTATAGTTTGGATTTTTTCTTGTTTAGTATTTTCGGGTGTTTTATGGCCTAGGAACATCTCCCTAAGGCATTTGTAATAGTTTCTCTTTTATAGCAGTGATTTGCTCCTCTTTCGTCCGTGGATGTAGGTTAAGGTCAATTGACCGAACTACGTAAATATGGTGTTCTTGTCGCTTTTATTTTTTCGCTTTATTGTCTTTGTTGGGTTGCCAAAATTACCATTTGGTAAATTTTCTTGGGCTAGCTCTAACAAACTAGTATCAGAGCCTGGTTTCGGGATCTTTTGGCAACGATGACAATAACAAAGATTGTTGTCGAGAAATTCAACAGAAATGTCAACTTCGGCATATGGCAACTCAAGATGAAGGCCATTCTGGTTCAAGACGGAGTTGATTTGACACTATAGGGAGCTAAGAACATTCCAGATGGTACGTCAAAGGAAGATCTTGCGGGTATGGATAAGAAGGCCCGATCCAGCATTATTCTAAATCTCTCTAACGAGATTTTACGGGAGGTAGCTACGGAGACTACGACTAAGAGCATGTGGGACAAGCTTAAAGCCTTATATATGAAGAGAACAGTAGAGAATCGTCTCTACGTAAAGTAGAGTTTGTATATGCTTCGGATGACTGAAGGTACATCTATACTCTCACATCTTGATAAATTTGATTCATTGGTTATGGATTTGGAGAATATAGATGTAAAAATTAATGATGAGGATAAGGCCCTATAACTTTTGTGTTCTCTTCCCCAATCTTCTAAGCATTTTCGTGATACTATGATTTATGAAAAAGAAATAATTTCGTATGAGAAAATTAAATCTGCACTAAAATTTAAGGAGCAGATAGACAAGGATATCACTGGGGAAATTAGAGGGAATCAGGTTGAGGGTCTAGTTATCAGAGGTAAAATGGATAAAAGAGAATTTGACAATAGTAAATCTAAATCTAGACATAGAAATTTAGAATGCAGATATTGTCAAAAAATGGGGCACATTAAGGCTGATTGCTTTAAATTGAAAAATAAATTAAAGCAAAAGGAAAAAATTATTGAGAAAACTACTAAGTCTGCTAAAGCTAATGTAGTAGCTAATGAGAATGATGGAAATATTTTCTTTGCTACTGATGACAGGACGAGGTCTAAAAATGAATGGATTTTAGATTCGGATTGTTCTTATCACATGTGTCCTAATAGAGATTTGTTTTCCACATATGAATCTTGTAATGGTGGAATTGTTTTGATGGGCAATAATGTAGCATGCAATGTTGTTGGTAGAGGAACAATACGAATTAAAATGCATGATGATATTGTGAGGACGCTCACTAATGTTAGACTTGTTCTTGATTTAAAAAAGAATCTCATCTCTTTAGGCACCCTAGAGGCCCTTGGGTGTAAATACACAACTGAAGGTAGAGTTATGAAAGTTTCTAGAAGTACTCTTGTTGTTATGAAAGCTTATAGGTACGGTAGCTTATATATTTTGCAAGGAACTACTGTCACTGGCTCGGTTGTAGTCTCATCATCATCATTGTTTGATTCTGACATCACCAAATTATAACATATGCGTTTGGGTCATATGAGCAAAAAATGTTTGAGCATATTGAGCAAAAGGGGTCTATTTTGCGGACAGAGTACTGGGCCACTAGATTTTTATGAACATTACATTTTTGGAAAACAGAAAAGAGTCAGCTTCAATTCTCCAACAATTCACAAAACGAAAGGTACTCTTGACTATATTCATTCAGACTTTCATGGTCCAGCTCATGTTCAGTCTATGGGTAGTGCCAGGTATATATTGACTTTCATTGACGATTATTCTAGGAAAGTTTGAGTTTATTTCTGAAGCATAAAAATGATGTTTTTCTAACCTTTAAACAATAAAAGGCTTTGATTGAGAAGCAAACAGGTAAATAGATTAAGCGGCTTCGAACAAATAATGGCATGGAATTTTGTGAATGTGACTTTGATGAATTCTGCAAAAATGAAGGAATCGTTCGGCATCGCACTGTTAGAATGACGCATCAACAAAATGATGTGGCCGAACGTATGAACAGAACACTCTTGGAGAGAGCAAGGTGTATGATCTCAAATGCAGGGTTGACAAATGACTTTTGGGCAGAGACAATTAATATGGCCTGTTACGTTGTCAACCGTGCTCCTTCTACGACACTTAACTTTATAACTCCAGAGGAAGTTTGGCTAGGTACTCCTGCTGATTACTCTAATTTAAAATTTTTTGGGTGTCTAGCATACATGCATATAAATGAAGGAAAATTAGAGCCTCGAGCTAAAACATGTATTTTCCTTGGGTATGCTTCTGGGGTGAAAAGATACAGATGATGGTGTTTTGATCCCAAATCCCCAAAATTTATAATCAATAGAGATGTTACTTTTGATGAATTGTCTATGTTATCTTCTAAAGAAGAATCTACTAGTTGTATAAATGATAATGCGCAGAAGTAGGTGGAGCTTGAGATTGGTAGTTCAAATTCTTTTCAATCTGACTCTTTTACTCAAAGAATACCAGTAGATGGTCCTGAGTCTACTGACGAAGTTGATCCAAAGGGAGAACAATATTCCATAGCCAAGGATAGACCATGGAGAAATATTTGACCACCACAAAGATATGTAAATTTAGTTGCATATGCTTTGTTTGTTGCAGAAGAAACAAGTGAAGTTGGTAAGCCTACTTCCTACTTAGATGCAGTTTCTTATGATAATTCCACTAAGTGGTTAATTGTGATGAATGAAGAAATTGAATCTCTTTATCATAATAGAACTTGGGATCTTATGAAGTCGCCTTTTAGCAAGAAAATTGTTGGATGCAAATGAGATACTATTGTTGAGGGAAATGTCTTTGTTCAGAAAATTCATACGAAGAACAATCCAACTGATATGCTTATGAAGCCTCTTCCGGTTTATAAGTTCAAGCAGTGCTTGGACTTGGTTGGTGTTCATTGTTGATAATTGCTCGTTGGGGCTTTTTTGAAGAAGGTGGAGCAAGTTTTGTTGGGACGTGTAAAGGTGGAGATTTGTTAGTTTGGCAAGTCCCATAATCCTACATCGGGAAAATCAGGCTTGTTATCTCCTATTGAAACTATAAATAAGGATTTGGGCTTTGAAGTCAACGGCACCAAAAGAAAAACCTAAGTGTTTGCTTTAGGTTTAAGTCTACACTCAATTAAATAGTTTGAGTTTATAGTTTGGATTTTTTCTTGTTTAGTATTTTTGGGTGTTTTATGGCCTAGGAACATCTTCCTAAGGCATTTGTAATAGTCTCTCTTTTATAGTAGTGATTTGCTCATTTTTCGTCCGTGGATGTAGGTCAAGGTTAATTGACCGAACCACGTAAATTTGGTGTTCTTGTCGCTTTTATTTTTTCGCTTTATTGTCTTTGTTGGGTTGTGAAAATTACCCTTAGTAAATTTCCTGGGACTAGTTCTAACATCCCATATGTTTAATTAAGTTAAAAGAAATAATCCCATATGTTTAATTAAGTTAAAAGAAATAGCTTGATTGTACAGTATCTCCTTCGGATATATCATCAAATGAGCATGACATTTAACACATCATGTAGTCCGTAAGCCTTTTGATTTTGAATGTAAATCTCATAATTTCGTTCATTTATATTAAAATCCCCTGGATTCACAAGTTTAATATGTCAAAATAGTTTTGAAAAAAAAAAATCACTAATATTTAATTCTCTGCTTTTGCTCAACATCCGTTAACAGTTACACATAGCAGAAAGAAATCACACCCATCATCCATTACCGAGTTTATCTTGCATTGATCTGTGATTTTAACGAAAGATGGACAACAAACGGCTGAGGGCATCATACCATGTAATCGGTGGTGATGAAGGGATCGTAAACCGCGACGAGCTCCACGTCGCTGCTATGTAGAGCCACTCTCGCCACCAATCGCCCGACTCCTGACACATAGGATCACACATAATCCACGTCGCTAAACACGACATCGAAAATTCATCAAAATCCATCAAAAAAATGAAAAGAAAAAGATAAGCGCACCATTGATCCCGATCTTGATATTCCCTGAAAGATTCAAGACAAACAAGAAGAAGAGGAATCAGATTAGAAACCAAAGAACGAACGATTCGAGAATGCAAGAGAGGATGCTTTACCCATCGCGAGCGAAGTCGAAATGAGAGAGAGAGAGAGAGAGAGAGAGAGGGTTATAAGCTAACAAAGAACGTGAGGGGCTCTGAGCGCGCTTATATGATGAGGTAGGAAAAGATTTATGCCTTCCTAAAACGACAGCCGAGAATATTCACCGAGGCTCGTACCAAAGAGAAAATGCGGTGGGGCCCATCGACGGGTTCAGCGACGGATGGGTTTATTTTTTTCCCTCTTCATTTCTTGTCATCTCCTCGTTCCGATGTGCTCGAGGAGCGTCTCGAAGCAGGATGGTCCGCCCTCGTGGACGCTGTTCATTGGCCCATTCACCGCAACGGTGGCCGAGCGCCGTGAGTCACGTGAGCGTTGGAAATGCTTTGCCTCCGTTCTGTTTTGTATGCGGAAAAGAAGCCGTCATTAGAATCAGATGGAAGCGAGGAGGTAAAAGATACATAGCACACACAAGGAATCAATACATGATGAAAGGGAGGAAGGCAATGCAGGAGATAGCGCGCGCGCGAGAGAGAGAGAGAGAGAGAGAGAGAGAGAGTATTTACGGGTCTTTGTGTCAGCCATCTTTTTCTTCTCCGACCATAGCACCATACGGAGTGGTGAAGGTTTTCATTAGTGATAGTATGATTTTCTTAGAAAATCTATGTATTATGATGAGGGAAATCTTTCCTCTTAATCTGTATAAATAGGAGAGGGACATGTTAATGCATTCAAACTTCTTCGTTCAAACTTATTCAATAATCTTCTTAAATAATTTTTCTTATCTTATATTCTTTTCAACAATTAGTCTTCTGTTTTTTCCTAATGTTCCTTTGTACCTCCAATAGCTTCCTCGACCCCTAGAGCCCTCTGTCCTCTTTGGAGAGTTCTCTAGAACTGAAGAAATCAAGTGAAATCGAGCACCTAATAGAATCACAAGAAAGAAAATAAGGAGGATGGTAGAAGAATTTCTACATGGAAGAGAAGCTGTTCCATGATGCTGACTATCAATAGCCAAAGCCAAGAACTTGACAATGTATATTCCACATAAATATGTATTGAAATTCAAGTTAAGACATCTAATGTTGAATAAAATATGATTAATGATGCAAGTGTATGTGAAAGTCAGCACTTGAATGTATAACATTACTTTGCAGTCATCATTTGAAGTAAAATGAGATTAAATAGATTCTCGTAAATGGATAATATCTCGGTCTGCACGTTATCAATGAACTCAAATCAAGTTGGCGAACAAAATTCCTTCAAACAAGATCGTACCATGTCCTGATGGACCCTGTCATTATTTCTTCCTACAGTTCTAACTATTTTATCTGTTGAAAATTCTTCCTTACAATGTTCGATTGCCTTCTTCCCTGTATGTGTGTTTGGTAAGCTGGCCGTCACTAACAAGGATGTTACAGGTCCACTGATTTGGATAGAAAGTGATGCAAAAACTGGTGAAGTAGTTGCATTCATTTGATAACAAGGTAGGATGAGATCAATCAGCGTAGGTAAATATGATTTAGTCATGGCACTACTTATTTTTCTTCGATATGCACTACTTGTTATCAAATGTCAATTCATTTGATAACAAGGTAGGATGAGATCAATCAGCGTAGGTAAATATGATTTAGTCATGGCACTACTTATTTTTCTTCGATATGTCCAACATTTAACGTGGAACCAACGGAAGAAGAAGATTTTTATAAAATAATTGATTAGGTCAATTCTAAAAAATGAAGCTAATTAAACTTGATCAAAGGAGCCTACTTTGAAATTTTAAATCTTTCAAAATATATTGGTACTTGAGGAGTATAATATATGATTGCACATATCACATGACGATCTATAAGTACCAAGATCTAGTCAAAGACATCATGAGAAGACTATTTTCAAATAGCCTAAAGTTATCTAATTATTATTTTTTATTTTTTTTAATTATTTTACATTACTAATCAATTAATTTTCAAGGTCTAGAATTAGTATAAATAAAGATCCTCTCTAAATCTATGGGATTGTAAATAAAAATAATATATTTTAAGTATTGTAAGAAGCTTCTCTAATACAAGGACTTAATTCTTTCTTCCCTCTTTATAAGCTTAGTTTGCTAAAATCATTTCTCATAGTATTTTCTTGATTTTGTTTCCAGAGCCTTGCTCTTGGTATTAGCACAATAAATTTGTGGTAAGAAAATTAAGAAATATATTAACTTATAGTGGATCTTATATATCAAAACGTACAACTCTATAGCCCATCAAGGTGAAGTCTAATGAGAAGTGAAGCTTCTCTAACACAAGGACATGATTCTTTCTTCCCTCTTCGTAAGTTTAGTTTGCTAAAATCATTACTATGAGCTTTGCTCTTGGTATTAGGATAATAAGTTTGTGGTAAGGAAGTTAAGAAATATATTAACTTATAGTGGATCTTATATATCAAAAATTTAATTTACTACTAGGCTTCCCCACTGTTGATTTTCTACTGCTCTAATGAGTTGTGCTAAAGTTTCATCAGACATAATGAGCTCAAATTGGGATCTGAACATGCTATATGAATGCTAAATTATACAACCCAGAAAAGATTTGGTGTGTGAAGATGAATACTCTAGAATTAAATGTTAGATATATGCCTTTCAAAGTTAATGTATTTGGCAATGATCAACTAAATCATCATATGCATAAAAATCACATGTGGTCAGAAGAAAGATGAAAAGTTTGGATTCAATAAAGGAGGATAAATCTGGTTGGAAGAGAAGTGTATATAGTCTTAAAAATCTCATATAGGACTTCTTATCATAGATTTCATGAGAGGCAGAGACGAAAGGGTGAATATCACACACCATATCAGGTCTGTGAGACCAGTTTCTGTGGTGACACAGCATTTTCTATTGATGACTAACAAAGTGATCTCCACAATAACAAATAACCAAAAGAAGATCTAACCCTTCTTTAAATATTTTCTATTCCCTCATTCTGAATTCTGATAAAACTGCATATAATGATCTTGCTCAGATCCTACATTCACAGAAATTTCCTGTGATCGACCATCCTTTTATTTTTATAGAGTATGTACAGACACATCTACTTCCTTCGTAGCCATTCTGGCTTGACAAACTCCAACCTTGCTAACCTGTTGCTTACTGGATTGTGCAAAATCTTGATATCCACTATCAACAGCATGTCAACTCTTTCAAACATAGTCAGACAAATATATACAAACATATTGGATATATATGAACTTCCTCCATAAAGAGACAACATTTTTGACCTTTCACATAAACACTACAGTAGCCTAATTCTCTGAAACTTTCATTCGTGTGGGTTATCTACAGGCGTCATAGGGCAATGCCACCACAACTTAGGGGTGCATTAAACTGCTGGCTATAGAAGAAATTATCCAGTTAGGCTTGCACTGCTACCACACCATGATGTTCCTAATACTTGCTAACAATTCTCAGTTGGACTATGTTTGATATATCATAAAACCGTAGAAAAAAAAAAAAAAAGGCTCCCGTAGCTGGGTTTCTGTTACCAGATATTCATATATTGATTGATTGCTAATCACTGAGCAATTTCATGCCCTGGTACATAGCACCTGGACGAAGATCATCCAGTGTAACGACATTTTTAAAGCTGCTCAACTCCCTTAGGCCAGCCCAACCACGGTGGGAGAGGAAATCACGGAAGTCATCTTCGGTGTAGAGTGTCTTTTCTTCAGTATGAACTGCAATGCGGTCAGTGTCTTCATAGATGCAAACTTTGATACTTATCCCTGAGAAAATAAAATGAATCAATCTAAACCTTGAAAGATGTGTGTGCACTCTATTTGCAAATAGAAACAGCAGATCAATAATTAAAGAGTTCGAATGAGAAAACAGGAATGAAGAATTTTAACAAAGTGGAAGAAACTAAGAATTGAGGAAAAAAATCATAAATTGTAAGTAAACAATATTTTTCTACATTATTTAGAAAATGTTCTGTGCATTGACCTGTGCATGCACTCAACACTCATAGTCATGAACTCTGTAACATTGTACATATAGTGTATCGTATGGAAGTTATAATACATGTAGCCAGTAAGATAATTCATACTAATGAACACGAAAGATTATTTATTGGAAAATACCCTAATATAAATTTTGGTGAATAATTAGGTAGCACCAATCAGTCCCTTGTATTTTTGAAGTTTAGTGCATTACTATCATATGACCTTTCACAAATCTCATATTCATATGGTCAACCCTATATAGTTGGGATATTACAGCTTTGTTATTATTTTATTAGCATTATTATCAACACAAACAAGCACAATGGTAGTTGGAAAAGAAAACTTTTTCGATGCTGTATTAGAAATAGTACTCAATCAGAGTGTTCTGTATTTCACTCTCTTGGGCCTTGAACCATGACCTATCACAAGTTGACAACGTTGACTTCTTAAGCAGTAAGCATTAACCATTTCCACCCATAATTCAATAAAAGCCTTGAGTTTACACTATGAAGAAGTAATCATCCGTGATTTTCATTATTCATGATGAGAAGAACATCATGGTCATTAATGCAAATAAATACTGGGCTAGGTTATTTCAAAAGGTAGATGAAGAGTTTGACAGTTCTGATTTCAGATAAATAAGGTCCTGATGGTGCTAAAAGTGACAATGAAAGGATGATAAGATGATGGAAGGCAAGGGGATTACTGTTGCACTTGAGATGCAGGAGAGAGAGGATCTTATCATAAGTTAAGATACTTGTAGGCCTGCTCATCAAGGAACTTTGTACATGTAGACATGGTTTATACCATTTATAATACTAAAGAAGAAAAATGGTTTGAGGCTTGGGTTCCACCATCTCAATATATATAGCCATAAGATATAAAAAGAAGGAAAATCTCTACCATATCTTATCAGCTTCCTATATCAATGGAACACGTGCAAATCATGTCTGCTAAACCACATTCCAGAACCTTTCAACAGTTCTCAGAATACTCTGACATTCAAGACACGCACTGAACATTAGGAAGTATAGAGTGAATCATCAATTACACTACCTTATAGTGGAGTTTGAGTATGATATTTGTCTATGCAAATTTTATAGTAGGTCACAAACTAATAATCAACTTTTTCATGACTATGGGTTAGATGGCTAGGCTCTCCTGTGCAACAAGTCTAACACTCACTGCACTTTGCAATCTTGCCACATGGTCCTGACACGGTCAAAACTGGCCCTTCTGGACCATTTTTGCATTCGCCGCGCGGAAGGAGGATCTTGCGCTCTACTCGCACTCTCGGACAAGAGGTGTGTTTCAAGCACAAACTTTTGTTTATTTTTCAAAACAGGAGTAAGCTTGCGTTGTCATGCATGCTTGCAACCTGAATACAAGGCTTCCTTATATAGAGGGCTGTGGAGCTCTCAATGCATCGTTAGGTGCATCCACCAATAATGCAAGGGGCAGCATCACATGCCTCTGGCCTACCATCTTTGCGTGAGAATCCCGCAAAGGAACTAAAGTCATCGTGCGTGACGCAGCATCGCACCTAGACAAAGACATAAAGTAAAGAGACAGCACGCAGGCCGCTCCTTTACATAAAGTGAGTGGTATCCAGCTCACTTGGCATCTCATCACCCTGTCACACTAGTTAGTGCCATCTAGTGGTATGGGTCCATCACTTCCGCTTCCTGACGTCATTGCTTACGACCTTCTCCATTGATCGTCATTGCTTACGTCTAGCAGATCCAGTGCATCGTCGATTGTGTCGCCTAGTCCTGTGGTTGCTTCTTCAGGACCTTCATCACTCCTTGATTCTTCGAGGCTTCTTTCCCATAGGAGTTTTTCCTGCACAAATTCATCAATTTGGTCTTTCCAGACCCAAGTAAAACATGATTTATTTTCACAGGTGTAGAACTCTCTATTAGGATTTCTGATAGTTCTTGAAGTTCTGATTTTGGCCGGTTTTCTGCATCCACATCTGAACTCGGGTTCTTTTATGTGTGTTAACACATTGATATTGTGGTGTTGTTTATAGCCTCTGTTCATCCATGCTTCATATCTTGAGACTAGGTCATGGACCTTCTGTCTTGCGTTAGCATCTCCTCTCTTCAGGACTTCTTCTACTGCATTTACCAACACAGCTTCTGACTGGTGTTTCTCTTGATGGAATATGATTTTAACTAATCTAGACAAAGTGTCAGCCAGAACATTGTCTTTTCCATCAATATGTTCAAACTTGACTTCCAATCCTGTGCCAGTAATATAATCAGTGAATGCTAGCCATCTTACCCTTGAAGGTTTATGGTCACTGCTTTTCTTGTAGAAGCTGACTATGGCTTGGCTGTCTGTTCTAATTATCAATTCCCTTTTATCAAGATAGTATATCTTGAATTTATCCAGGCTGTTGAGTACAGCTTGTATCTCTGCATCAATTGTGCTTTTTATCGGTGAGAATTTCCCACTTGCATATGCACAAATTTTTTCTGACCATCTTGGCTGTGAACTATGGTCTTTCCATTTGCATACTCCTCCCCAACCTTCCATGCATCCATCCGTTTCTAGTATTATGATTGCCTTTTCTGGGGGAAGTTCTAGTTCTGGCAGATTATTCACAATCTCTTTGACTTGATTCACTATCTTCCAGTCTTGTGTGTTCATTCTTCTTTCACCATTGGGGCTCGTTTTTGAGTATAGTGGGCCGAGTATTTTTCCCAATTTGGGAATATAGCTTCTGGCATAGTTAAGAATTCCCAACCATTTTCTCAGACCTCTGACTTCCTTTAGCTCCTCATCTTTCATTTCTACTATCTTCTTGATGATATGAGGTTGCAACCTGATTTTTGAATCTCCAATCGTTGCACCAAGGAAATCTACTTGTCTTGTCCCAATTTTCATTTTTGTTGGGCTTAGTACTAATCCATTCCTTTCACATATAGCCATAAATTTCTTCAAATGCTCTTTGTGTTTTTGGACTGTTTCTGAAAATATCAATATATCATCAATATATACCGCTATGAATTCTTCTGTTCCTCTGAAGCAATTGTCCATTTTTCTCTGAAATATTGCTGGAGCATTTTTCAACCCAAATGGCATCACTAACCATTCATAAAGTCCATCTATTGCCCAAAATGCTGTCCATGGGATAGACTCTTGATCCATGGCTACCTGGTGGAAACCACTCTTTAGATCAAATTTGCTATAGATCTTAGCATTTCCAATTCTTTTGATTATTGTGTTGATCCCTGGTAAACTATACTGATCCTTTTCAGTATTGTCATTTAACCTCTTGTAGTTGAATACCAGTCTTTCTTTGCCTCTTTTCTCCTTTCCAGTGATTGGATCAACTTCTGTGCCTGATTCTACAATCATTGCAGTAGTTCTGTGTTTTGATTCCGATGGCCTGATTACTTTCAGTTCTAGTAGCCTCCTGATATGTTTTGCCATTGTTTCCTTCATTGCTGGTGTCACATGCTTTAATGGCCTGTCTTCTATGATCATGTCAGGATTTTTGACTTCAATTCTGCATTTTACCTGATTTTTCTCCCAGTGCTTTAGGGGTTCTTCTCCAATATATCCAAGTTTCTTCATTTTTCCTATTATCTCTTGAGATATAAATTCCTCTGCTATTTCCCCTTTTGATTCTCTTGCTGCACATATACTGTAATATTCATGCAGATCTAGCTCTAATTCTTCAATATAATTCAGATCATGAACTATAGGTGGAGCTTGTACTGTTGTGATCATCTTGTATATTGTCACTTCTCCATTTTCAATCCTCAGGCCAACTGTTCTTATGAAGTTCATCCCGATGATCATGTGAACTCCATCAGCTAGTGAGGGCATAATGAATGCCTGTGGGAGATAAAACCACTGCTTTCCAACCCAAAGTTTTCCAGCTGATATTACTTCGCTGACTTCGGTTACTCCATTAACTCCTCTGATGATAATTCTGTTTTTGGCTTGCTCTCTCATACTTGAAGGTATCATTTTTGAATCTGCTACACAGACTGTTGCTCCTGTGTCCAGTATTGCATTGAGTGTTACCTTCTTTTCCTTGACCTCTATTTCACATCTTATGTTAAGATGATTGTTCCTTGGTCTGAGGGCATTTACGGCTTCTTCCTCTAATACATTGACCTGCTCTTCATCTCTATTTCTTTGTTGCTGCTCAAGCTCTCTTATTTTCTCTTCTAATTCCATAATCTTGTTGAGGTATTGTACCTCTTCTCTTTCCTTCTGTTTTACTAGGATATTCAAGAGTTCATTTTCCTTCTCCGTATCTTCAAGTTTTTGTATTAACTCAGCTGTTTCTTCTGAGTCTTCCTCAAAGATAATTGGCTCTCTTCCTTCTAATTCCTTATTTTTTTCCTTCAATCTTTCAACTTCATCCGCCAATTGTTTTTCATTTGCAATACTTGTTTTGAGAACCTCATGTTGTCTAAGAGCAATCTCCTTCCAATCAATTACTCTTTCGATCCTTACCCTTGTCTTCTTGATCTCTTCTGTATTGATGTCTTTATAATACCAGGGCTGGCACATCAGACATACTGTCATTTCGCATTTTAAGCAGTCCACTCTGTGCTTTGGTGCTGCCTGAGATCCACAAGCTCTGCAAATTGTCATATGGGTCTCTTCAAATTTCCACTCATGTTTGCAGAAGTATTGTCTTCTAGAGACCCTCATTTTGGATCTCCATTCTGATGGTTCTCCAACTAGATATTCTTTTGGTTCATCTAGTTCTTCTGCACTCATCATATAGACTTCATAATTTTTGAAGTCATCCATATCTTCATTTGTGAATTTGTAGTTGTCGGCTTCTTCATCAAAAGAATAGATGTCTGAAACATCGTCCTCATCGAATCCCGCTGAGACCACATCTAACCCATCTTCTAAGTCCAATGAATCCAGGACTTTGACTCTGTCCACTATTTTTCTCGGGTTAGTGCATTCACTTGCAAAATGTCCTTCTTCACCACATGCATAGCACTTGCAGTTTCTTTTTCTCAAAGATAGGTGCTTCTTTTTACCTATCCTCACATGTGTCTTGTGTGGCTTTCCTTTGTACGATGTGCTCTTTCGAGCGCCATACTTCCTGTAGGATCTTTCTCTTCCATAGAGACCATGAACTGGTGTATTTCTGCAGAAATCCATTTTGCTGATGCTCTTCTGTAGAGCTGCCTTTTCACACCATTCCTTCAAGTATCTCTTTGTGAATGTGATCCTTGCTGTAACACCTACTGTGTTACTCGGATACTTTTCTTTGAAGGCTTTTTCTATTTCATCTCCTAATCCTCTTGGTAACTTGGTGAAGAATTCTTTAGATAGTTCTTCAGATGCCCAAGCTCTTCCAGTTTTTGCAGAAAGATGAAAGTAATCATTCATGTACCTGTAGATGGCGGTGTCCGTCATTTCTGTGCATACTAGACTCTTCAGTGTTTTGTATGCCGCATCTTGAGATGTTGTGGTGCCAACTTGGGGATTTTCCAGAAAGAATATCAACCTGATCTGGTTGATTATGTTCTGAGTCCCTTGGTCACCTAGTGCTTGCACTTTCATCGTTTCATATTCCGCAGTATACTTCATTCTCCACTCAATGAAGTGTTTCTTCTCATCTTCACCTAGAAGATTCTCCATGTATCTCATCTTGTCCTCAGCGTTGTCAAAAATCTTTTCAGTCATGTGTAGAAGTGTGATACTTTCCCATCTCTCAAAGACTTTGATGTCAAAATCAATGGGCATGATGAACATAGCCCCTTGTCGACTTTGTGCTGGGGGAAGTGTATAGAACTCATTGTTCGAGTCCCATCTTCTAGATCTTCCAGCTGTGAATGGGAACTGTTGGGTTCCTGCATATCCTGTTGCACTTGTAGCTGGAGCATATGCTGGTGCTACTCCACTCATTTCAGTGTCTGGTGGTCTGTATGAGCTTATGGCTGATTCAGATGTTGATAATATTCTTTCAATTTCCCTAAGCTGAGGGAACTCTTCTTCTTCCAGATTGAGGACATGTTGTGACCTCCTATCTTCATCTTCTTCTTTGCTTTTCTATGAACTTTGGTTGTTCAGAGATTCGCACAACTAATTCCTCAACTAATGTAAAGGTCTTCAGGACCTTCATCACTCCTTGATTCTTCGAGGCTTCTTTCCCATAGGAGTTTTTCCTGCACAAATTCATCAATTTGGTCTTTCCAGACCCAAGTAAAACATGATTTATTTTCACAGGTGTAGAACTCTCTATTAGGATTTCTGATAGTTCTTGAAGTTCTGATTTTGGCCGGTTTTCTGCATCCACATCTGAACTCGGGTTCTTTTATGTGTGTTAATTAGAGATTTCTATCAACATGTCCAGATCAGTATCCTTACCAAAGGATATCAAGGGTTCCAAGGAGAAGCAAACCTTCTTATCACAAGAAGTTGCAGATGTAGGCTAACCAACGTGCCAAATGTTGGATTTGCCTATAACATCCAGAAGGTCGTTGAGTATCTGAACTCAAAAGGAGTAAAAGCTATACAAGCCCAGAAGGTTTGTATCTTCGATTGTGTCGTTGAGTAGCTTGGTATCAGAGCAAGGTTAGCTTTTAATGGCTTTCATGGGGTAATTCCTTTAGGTAGGAGCCGATGGGCTCTGCTTTTCTTATTTTGGGTTAATAGCTGTACAAGTTTATGGATTGATAAGTCGAATGGAGCTATTTAGATTTATGCAAGAAAAATGATTATGTCTTGAATATAGTTGGTTATGACTGTAAGGAAAAATGATTATGCTTTGAAGCTAGCTGAGTTCCGAAAGTTGCATGCCTTCCCAGTATAAGTACCCATAGGCAGGTGGCCGTTTTGGGGAAATTGGTTCTTCGCATGCATGAGGAAGAAATATCCTAGATAGAAGCATGAACTTCGTGAAGTACTTACAATAGTCATGATAAAATCCTATATAGAGACACGAACACCGTGAAGTACTGTATGAATACTAAACTATGCTCCAGTAAGACGTAAGATCCAGAAAACCTCTGTGACTGGCTAGGTACGCCAATAAAGTTAAGTATCCCTGAGGACTACTCCTACCTTGTTTATCATAAGAAAGTCATCTACACCTTGCATACTGTTTATGGTCGAGATAACTTGGGATAAGAAATTTCAAGAATTCTTAGAATCATCTGAACTTACTCAAGCCCAACTTGAGTACCTTGACCTAGCTACTGAAGCAAAGGTCACAAACAAAGACTTAGCACATAATCTGCGGATTAACACATACCGACAAAGCCTCACGGGAAAAGTCCTTTGGGCTTCCCAAAGGAAGAATCGGGATTTGCTTTTACAGGTAGTTAAAGAGCAGGAGGCTCAAAAACAAGAACTGCTTGAACTACAAAACCTCAGTAAGATTATACGCAGCCAGCGTAGTGATCTGAAGCGGGCTCACGAGAAGCTGGACGTCTTATCCGAAGAGCTCAAAGCTCCAAGGAGTGACTATCTGAAGAGACGACCGTTAAGCAAAGAAGACGTTGAGGAATTAGTTGTGCGAATCTCTGAACAACCAAAGTTCATAGAAAAGCAAACTGAAGCCTTGACCGAAGAGCTCACTAAAGAAGTACAAAATCTGAGAAGAATTATTCATGACTTTGAGCGAAAGCTCATGGGATGAGTAATCCGGTGACAAGTTCGTCAGGATATCAGCAGGCTATCGCTGGTACAACTGGAGATTGGGAATCCCCTGGAATAGGGATATCTGATAAGGGATCTGTAAGCAACACCCAGCTCACAAGACAATTAAACACCGTCATTTTCTTGTGCATTAAGGTGCAACAAGAAGTCTTAGCCTTAAAGAACACGGTAGCAGACATACAAAACCGTGTGAAAACTATTGAAGGCAAATCGGGGACAACCTCAACCGACACCCCACAGCTTAAAAGTGAGATAGACTCTATCAACGACAAGCTTGCAAGAATTCAGCAAGTACAGAAGAGTCAACCAAAGAAGGATAGTGGTACAGCAGCCACTAGCAAAGTATTCCAAGACCCCTACAAACTACTCAGAAATCTGAAGTAATGGCGTCAAGACCAAGAGTCACAGGGACTGGTTCTAGGACTGCTACAATTGCAGAACCAGGCACACCCCTAATCGACGATCAAATTAGAGAATACAGGAATACAAGAAGAGCGGCCTATGAAGCTCAAAGGATGGCCAGGCAAGCTGGCAATATTATTGGAAGAATAGTTGGAAGGCAACCAAGGGAGCATACACTATCTATGGTTGTGAACCCTAACTCAGAGCTAAGCAGAAGTCTTGCACACAGAGCAAGAACAGTACCAGGAGAAGTACTGTATATGACTCAAAGAGACAGTCCTATAAACAGAGTATACAGAAATAGGACGGAAGAAAGGATGCTGATAACCAATGGACAACAGGATAGGTCTTTTATATATCCTGAATCTTTCGAAGAATTGGTAACAGCAGGATTTGAGTACATCCATCTAGGAGTATTACAAGTAAGACTACAAATAATGCATAGAACATATGCGGGCACGATGGCCCTGATAGTCTTCAGAGATACAAGGTGGACCCAAGAAGGAGAAGAAGATAGATCTATTATTGCAGCAATGGAGGCTGATCTATCTCAAGGACATCAGCTGATATATGTCATTCCTGACATAATGATGACAATTAGAGATTTCTATCAACATGTCCAGATCAGTATCCTTACCAAAGGATATCAAGGGTTCCAAGGAGAAGCAAACCTTCTTATCACAAGAAGTTGCAGATGTAGGCTAACCAACGTGCCAAATGTTGGATTTGCCTATAACATCCAGAAGGTCGTTGAGTATCTGAACTCAAAAGGAGTAAAAGCTATACAAGCCCAGAAGATCAGTACCAAGAGGTTCCATGGCACTGAATGGAACATAAAACCATCCAAAGTGGTTGTACCTATGCAACCAACAAGCATGATCACCAGAATAAATTATGACAGCTCAAGAAGCATTAGATTTGGTGATTATCAAGCAAGTACATCATCAGCACCACCGAAATACAATGAAGATGGAGATTCGGATGACGAGATCCAAGCACAAGTGGAGCATGTCAACATGCTCTATATTCAGGATTCATCAGAAGATGATTATCCGTCACTAGCAGCTGAAGAGGAAATATTTCCTCTTGAAAACATGGTGGGAGAAGAGGAAGACATTATTTCCAAATTTTTGGAAAATCTTTACATTAGCGATGATGAAGATGAAGATAGGAGGTCACAACATGTCCTCAATCTGGAAGAAGAAGAGTTCCCTCAGCTTAGGGAAATTGAAAGAATATTATCAACATCTGAATCAGCCATAAGCTCATACAGACCACCAGACACTGAAATGAGTGGAGTAGCACCAGCATATGCTCCAGCTACAAGTGCAACAGGATATGCAGGAACCCAACAGTTCCCATTCACAGCTGGAAGATCTAGAAGATGGGACTCGAACAATGAGTTCTATACACTTCCCCCAGCACAAAGTCGACAAGGGGCTATGTTCATCATGCCCATTGATTTTGACATCAAAGTCTTTGAGAGATGGGAAAGTATCACACTTCTACACATGACTGAAAAGATTTTTGACAACGCTGAGGACAAGATGAGATACATGGAGAATCTTCTAGGTGAAGATGAGAAGAAACACTTCATTGAGTGGAGAATGAAGTATACTGCGGAATATGAAACGATGAAAGTGCAAGCACTAGGTGACCAAGGGACTCAGAACATAATCAACCAGATCAGGTTGATATTCTTTCTGGAAAATCCCCAAGTTGGCACCACAACATCTCAAGATGCGGCATACAAAACACTGAAGAGTCTAGTATGCACAGAAATGACGGACACCGCCATCTACAGGTACATGAATGATTACTTTCATCTTTCTGCAAAAACTGGAAGAGCTTGGGCATCTGAAGAACTATCTAAAGAATTCTTCACCAAGTTACCAAGAGGATTAGGAGATGAAATAGAAAAAGCCTTCAAAGAAAAGTATCCGAGTAACACAGTAGGTGTTACAGCAAGGATCACATTCACAAAGAGATACTTGAAGGAATGGTGTGAAAAGGCAGCTCTACAGAAGAGCATCAGCAAAATGGATTTCTGCAGAAATACACCAGTTCATGGTCTCTATGGAAGAGAAAGATCCTACAGGAAGTATGGCGCTCGAAAGAGCACATCGTACAAAGGAAAGCCACACAAGACACATGTGAGGATAGGTAAAAAGAAGCACCTATCTTTGAGAAAAAGAAACTGCAAGTGCTATGCATGTGGTGAAGAAGGACATTTTGCAAGTGAATGCACTAACCCGAGAAAAATAGTGGACAGAGTCAAAGTCCTGGATTCATTGGACTTAGAAGATGGGTTAGATGTGGTCTCAGTGGGATTCGATGAGGACGATGTTTCAGACATCTATTCTATTGATGAAGAAGCCGACAACTACAAATTCACAAATGAAGATATGGATGACTTCAAAAATTATGAAGTCTATATGATGAGTGCAGAAGAACTAGATGAACCAAAAGAATATCTAGTTGGAGAACCATCAGAATGGAGATCCAAAATGAGGGTCTCTAGAAGACAATACTTCTGCAAACATGAGTGGAAATTTGAAGAGACCCATATGACAATTTGCAGAGCTTGTGGATCTCAGGCAGCACCAAAGCACAGAGTGGACTGCTTAAAATGCGAAATGACAGTATGTCTGATGTGCCAGCCCTGGTATTATAAAGACATCAATACAGAAGAGATCAAGAAGACAAGGGTAAGGATCGAAAGAGTAATTGATTGGAAGGAGATTGCTCTTAGACAACATGAGGTTCTCAAAACAAGTATTGCAAATGAAAAACAATTGGCGGATGAAGTTGAAAGATTGAAGGAAAAAAATAAGGAATTAGAAGGAAGAGAGCCAATTATCTTTGAGGAAGACTCAGAAGAAACAGCTGAGTTAATACAAAAACTTGAAGATACGGAGAAGGAAAATGAACTCTTGAATATCCTAGTAAAACAGAAGGAAAGAGAAGAGGTACAATACCTCAACAAGATTATGGAATTAGAAGAGAAAATAAGAGAGCTTGAGCAGCAACAAAGAAATAGAGATGAAGAGCAGGTCAATGTATTAGAGGAAGAAGCCGTAAATGCCCTCAGACCAAGGAACAATCATCTTAACATAAGATGTGAAATAGAGGTCAAGGAAAAGAAGGTAACACTCAATGCAATACTGGACACAGGAGCAACAGTCTGTGTAGCAGATTCAAAAATGATACCTTCAAGTATGAGAGAGCAAGCCAAAAACAGAATTATCATCAGAGGAGTTAATGGAGTAACCGAAGTCAGCGAAGTAATATCAGCTGGAAAACTTTGGGTTGGAAAGCAGTGGTTTTATCTCCCACAGGCATTCATTATGCCCTCACTAGCTGATGGAGTTCACATGATCATCGGGATGAACTTCATAAGAACAGTTGGCCTGAGGATTGAAAATGGAGAAGTGACAATATACAAGATGATCACAACAGTACAAGCTCCACCTATAGTTCATGATCTGAATTATATTGAAGAATTAGAGCTAGATCTGCATGAATATTACAGTATATGTGCAGCAAGAGAATCAAAAGGGGAAATAGCAGAGGAATTTATATCTCAAGAGATAATAGGAAAAATGAAGAAACTTGGATATATTGGAGAAGAACCCCTAAAGCACTGGGAGAAAAATCAGGTAAAATGCAGAATTGAAGTCAAAAATCCTGACATGATCATAGAAGACAGGCCATTAAAGCATGTGACACCAGCAATGAAGGAAACAATGGCAAAACATATCAGGAGGCTACTAGAACTGAAAGTAATCAGGCCATCGGAATCAAAACACAGAACTACTGCAATGATTGTAGAATCAGGCACAGAAGTTGATCCAATCACTGGAAAGGAGAAAAGAGGCAAAGAAAGACTGGTATTCAACTACAAGAGGTTAAATGACAATACTGAAAAGGATCAGTATAGTTTACCAGGGATCAACACAATAATCAAAAGAATTGGAAATGCTAAGATCTATAGCAAATTTGATCTAAAGAGTGGTTTCCACCAGGTAGCCATGGATCAAGAGTCTATCCCATGGACAGCATTTTGGGCAATAGATGGACTTTATGAATGGTTAGTGATGCCATTTGGGTTGAAAAATGCTCCAGCAATATTTCAGAGAAAAATGGACAATTGCTTCAGAGGAACAGAAGAATTCATAGCGGTATATATTGATGATATATTGATATTTTCAGAAACAGTCCAAAAACACAAAGAGCATTTGAAGAAATTTATGGCTATATGTGAAAGGAATGGATTAGTACTAAGCCCAACAAAAATGAAAATTGGGACAAGACAAGTAGATTTCCTTGGTGCAACGATTGGAGATTCAAAAATCAGGTTGCAACCTCATATCATCAAGAAGATAGTAGAAATGAAAGATGAGGAGCTAAAGGAAGTCAGAGGTCTGAGAAAATGGTTGGGAATTCTTAACTATGCCAGAAGCTATATTCCCAAATTGGGAAAAATACTCGGCCCACTATACTCAAAAACGAGCCCCAATGGTGAAAGAAGAATGAACACACAAGACTGGAAGATAGTGAATCAAGTCAAAGAGATTGTGAATAATCTGCCAGAACTAGAACTTCCCCCAGAAAAGGCAATCATGATACTAGAAACGGATGGATGCATGGAAGGTTGGGGAGGAGTATGCAAATGGAAAGACCATAGTTCACAGCCAAGATGGTCAGAAAAAATTTGTGCATATGCAAGTGGGAAATTCTCACCGATAAAAAGCACAATTGATGCAGAGATACAAGCTGTACTCAACAGCCTGGATAAATTCAAGATATACTATCTTGATAAAAGGGAATTGATAATTAGAACAGACAGCCAAGCCATAGTCAGCTTCTACAAGAAAAGCAGTGACCATAAACCTTCAAGGGTAAGATGGCTAGCATTCACTGATTATATTACTGGCACAGGATTGGAAGTCAAGTTTGAACATATTGATGGAAAAGACAATGTTCTGGCTGACACTTTGTCTAGATTAGTTAAAATCATATTCCATCAAGAGAAACACCAGTCAGAAGCTGTGTTGGTAAATGCAGTAGAAGAAGTCCTGAAGAGAGGAGATGCTAACGCAAGACAGAAGGTCCATGACCTAGTCTCAAGATATGAAGCATGGATGAACAGAGGCTATAAACAACACCACAATATCAATGTGTTAACACACATAAAAGAACCCGAGTTCAGATGTGGATGCAGAAAACCGGCCAAAATCAGAACTTCAAGAACTATCAGAAATCCTAATAGAGAGTTCTACACCTGTGAAAATAAATCATGTTTTACTTGGGTCTGGAAAGACCAAATTGATGAATTTGTGCAGGAAAAACTCCTATGGGAAAGAAGCCTCGAAGAATCAAGGAGTGATGAAGGTCCTGAAGAAGCAACCACAGGACTAGGCGACACAATCGACGATGCACTGGATCTGCTAGACGTAAGCAATGACGATCAATGGAGAAGGTCGTAAGCAATGACGTCAGGAAGCGGAAGTGATGGACCCATACCACTAGATGGCACTAACTAGTGTGACAGGGTGATGAGATGCCAAGTGAGCTGGATACCACTCACTTTATGTAAAGGAGCGGCCTGCGTGCTATCTCTTTACTTTATGTCTTTGTCTAGGTGCGATGCTGCGTCACGCACGATGACTTTAGTTCCTTTGCGGGATTCTCACGCAAAGATGGTAGGCCAGAGGCATGTGATGCTGCCCCTTGCATTATTGGTGGATGCACCTAACGATGCATTGAGAGCTCCACAGCCCTCTATATAAGGAAGCCTTGTATTCAGGTTGCAAGCATGCATGACAACGCAAGCTTACTCCTGTTTTGAAAAATAAACAAAAGGTTGTGCTTGAAACACACCTCTTGTCCGAGAGTGCGAGTAGAGCGCAAGATCCTCCTTCCGCGCGGCGAATCTGCGTTACCTTGGTATCAGAGCAGATTCGCCGCGCGGAAGGAGGATCTTGCGCTCTACTCGCACTCTCGGACAAGAGGTGTGTTTCAAGCACAAACTTTTGTTTATTTTTCAAAACAGGAGTAAGCTTGCGTTGTCATGCATGCTTGCAACCTGAATACAAGGCTTCCTTATATAGAGGGCTGTGGAGCTCTCAATGCATCGTTAGGTGCATCCACCAATAATGCAAGGGGCAGCATCACATGCCTCTGGCCTACCATCTTTGCGTGAGAATCCCGCAAAGGAACTAAAGTCATCGTGCGTGACGCAGCATCGCACCTAGACAAAGACATAAAGTAAAGAGACAGCACGCAGGCCGCTCCTTTACATAAAGTGAGTGGTATCCAGCTCACTTGGCATCTCATCACCCTGTCACACTAGTTAGTGCCATCTAGTGGTATGGGTCCATCACTTCCGCTTCCTGACGTCATTGCTTACGACCTTCTCCATTGATCGTCATTGCTTACGTCTAGCAGATCCAGTGCATCGTCGATTGTGTCGCCTAGTCCTGTGGTTGCTTCTTCAGGACCTTCATCACTCCTTGATTCTTCGAGGCTTCTTTCCCATAGGAGTTTTTCCTGCACAAATTCATCAATTTGGTCTTTCCAGACCCAAGTAAAACATGATTTATTTTCACAGGTGTAGAACTCTCTATTAGGATTTCTGATAGTTCTTGAAGTTCTGATTTTGGCCGGTTTTCTGCATCCACATCTGAACTCGGGTTCTTTTATGTGTGTTAACACATTGATATTGTGGTGTTGTTTATAGCCTCTGTTCATCCATGCTTCATATCTTGAGACTAGGTCATGGACCTTCTGTCTTGCGTTAGCATCTCCTCTCTTCAGGACTTCTTCTACTGCATTTACCAACACAGCTTCTGACTGGTGTTTCTCTTGATGGAATATGATTTTAACTAATCTAGACAAAGTGTCAGCCAGAACATTGTCTTTTCCATCAATATGTTCAAACTTGACTTCCAATCCTGTGCCAGTAATATAATCAGTGAATGCTAGCCATCTTACCCTTGAAGGTTTATGGTCACTGCTTTTCTTGTAGAAGCTGACTATGGCTTGGCTGTCTGTTCTAATTATCAATTCCCTTTTATCAAGATAGTATATCTTGAATTTATCCAGGCTGTTGAGTACAGCTTGTATCTCTGCATCAATTGTGCTTTTTATCGGTGAGAATTTCCCACTTGCATATGCACAAATTTTTTCTGACCATCTTGGCTGTGAACTATGGTCTTTCCATTTGCATACTCCTCCCCAACCTTCCATGCATCCATCCGTTTCTAGTATTATGATTGCCTTTTCTGGGGGAAGTTCTAGTTCTGGCAGATTATTCACAATCTCTTTGACTTGATTCACTATCTTCCAGTCTTGTGTGTTCATTCTTCTTTCACCATTGGGGCTCGTTTTTGAGTATAGTGGGCCGAGTATTTTTCCCAATTTGGGAATATAGCTTCTGGCATAGTTAAGAATTCCCAACCATTTTCTCAGACCTCTGACTTCCTTTAGCTCCTCATCTTTCATTTCTACTATCTTCTTGATGATATGAGGTTGCAACCTGATTTTTGAATCTCCAATCGTTGCACCAAGGAAATCTACTTGTCTTGTCCCAATTTTCATTTTTGTTGGGCTTAGTACTAATCCATTCCTTTCACATATAGCCATAAATTTCTTCAAATGCTCTTTGTGTTTTTGGACTGTTTCTGAAAATATCAATATATCATCAATATATACCGCTATGAATTCTTCTGTTCCTCTGAAGCAATTGTCCATTTTTCTCTGAAATATTGCTGGAGCATTTTTCAACCCAAATGGCATCACTAACCATTCATAAAGTCCATCTATTGCCCAAAATGCTGTCCATGGGATAGACTCTTGATCCATGGCTACCTGGTGGAAACCACTCTTTAGATCAAATTTGCTATAGATCTTAGCATTTCCAATTCTTTTGATTATTGTGTTGATCCCTGGTAAACTATACTGATCCTTTTCAGTATTGTCATTTAACCTCTTGTAGTTGAATACCAGTCTTTCTTTGCCTCTTTTCTCCTTTCCAGTGATTGGATCAACTTCTGTGCCTGATTCTACAATCATTGCAGTAGTTCTGTGTTTTGATTCCGATGGCCTGATTACTTTCAGTTCTAGTAGCCTCCTGATATGTTTTGCCATTGTTTCCTTCATTGCTGGTGTCACATGCTTTAATGGCCTGTCTTCTATGATCATGTCAGGATTTTTGACTTCAATTCTGCATTTTACCTGATTTTTCTCCCAGTGCTTTAGGGGTTCTTCTCCAATATATCCAAGTTTCTTCATTTTTCCTATTATCTCTTGAGATATAAATTCCTCTGCTATTTCCCCTTTTGATTCTCTTGCTGCACATATACTGTAATATTCATGCAGATCTAGCTCTAATTCTTCAATATAATTCAGATCATGAACTATAGGTGGAGCTTGTACTGTTGTGATCATCTTGTATATTGTCACTTCTCCATTTTCAATCCTCAGGCCAACTGTTCTTATGAAGTTCATCCCGATGATCATGTGAACTCCATCAGCTAGTGAGGGCATAATGAATGCCTGTGGGAGATAAAACCACTGCTTTCCAACCCAAAGTTTTCCAGCTGATATTACTTCGCTGACTTCGGTTACTCCATTAACTCCTCTGATGATAATTCTGTTTTTGGCTTGCTCTCTCATACTTGAAGGTATCATTTTTGAATCTGCTACACAGACTGTTGCTCCTGTGTCCAGTATTGCATTGAGTGTTACCTTCTTTTCCTTGACCTCTATTTCACATCTTATGTTAAGATGATTGTTCCTTGGTCTGAGGGCATTTACGGCTTCTTCCTCTAATACATTGACCTGCTCTTCATCTCTATTTCTTTGTTGCTGCTCAAGCTCTCTTATTTTCTCTTCTAATTCCATAATCTTGTTGAGGTATTGTACCTCTTCTCTTTCCTTCTGTTTTACTAGGATATTCAAGAGTTCATTTTCCTTCTCCGTATCTTCAAGTTTTTGTATTAACTCAGCTGTTTCTTCTGAGTCTTCCTCAAAGATAATTGGCTCTCTTCCTTCTAATTCCTTATTTTTTTCCTTCAATCTTTCAACTTCATCCGCCAATTGTTTTTCATTTGCAATACTTGTTTTGAGAACCTCATGTTGTCTAAGAGCAATCTCCTTCCAATCAATTACTCTTTCGATCCTTACCCTTGTCTTCTTGATCTCTTCTGTATTGATGTCTTTATAATACCAGGGCTGGCACATCAGACATACTGTCATTTCGCATTTTAAGCAGTCCACTCTGTGCTTTGGTGCTGCCTGAGATCCACAAGCTCTGCAAATTGTCATATGGGTCTCTTCAAATTTCCACTCATGTTTGCAGAAGTATTGTCTTCTAGAGACCCTCATTTTGGATCTCCATTCTGATGGTTCTCCAACTAGATATTCTTTTGGTTCATCTAGTTCTTCTGCACTCATCATATAGACTTCATAATTTTTGAAGTCATCCATATCTTCATTTGTGAATTTGTAGTTGTCGGCTTCTTCATCAATAGAATAGATGTCTGAAACATCGTCCTCATCGAATCCCACTGAGACCACATCTAACCCATCTTCTAAGTCCAATGAATCCAGGACTTTGACTCTGTCCACTATTTTTCTCGGGTTAGTGCATTCACTTGCAAAATGTCCTTCTTCACCACATGCATAGCACTTGCAGTTTCTTTTTCTCAAAGATAGGTGCTTCTTTTTACCTATCCTCACATGTGTCTTGTGTGGCTTTCCTTTGTACGATGTGCTCTTTCGAGCGCCATACTTCCTGTAGGATCTTTCTCTTCCATAGAGACCATGAACTGGTGTATTTCTGCAGAAATCCATTTTGCTGATGCTCTTCTGTAGAGCTGCCTTTTCACACCATTCCTTCAAGTATCTCTTTGTGAATGTGATCCTTGCTGTAACACCTACTGTGTTACTCGGATACTTTTCTTTGAAGGCTTTTTCTATTTCATCTCCTAATCCTCTTGGTAACTTGGTGAAGAATTCTTTAGATAGTTCTTCAGATGCCCAAGCTCTTCCAGTTTTTGCAGAAAGATGAAAGTAATCATTCATGTACCTGTAGATGGCGGTGTCCGTCATTTCTGTGCATACTAGACTCTTCAGTGTTTTGTATGCCGCATCTTGAGATGTTGTGGTGCCAACTTGGGGATTTTCCAGAAAGAATATCAACCTGATCTGGTTGATTATGTTCTGAGTCCCTTGGTCACCTAGTGCTTGCACTTTCATCGTTTCATATTCCGCAGTATACTTCATTCTCCACTCAATGAAGTGTTTCTTCTCATCTTCACCTAGAAGATTCTCCATGTATCTCATCTTGTCCTCAGCGTTGTCAAAAATCTTTTCAGTCATGTGTAGAAGTGTGATACTTTCCCATCTCTCAAAGACTTTGATGTCAAAATCAATGGGCATGATGAACATAGCCCCTTGTCGACTTTGTGCTGGGGGAAGTGTATAGAACTCATTGTTCGAGTCCCATCTTCTAGATCTTCCAGCTGTGAATGGGAACTGTTGGGTTCCTGCATATCCTGTTGCACTTGTAGCTGGAGCATATGCTGGTGCTACTCCACTCATTTCAGTGTCTGGTGGTCTGTATGAGCTTATGGCTGATTCAGATGTTGATAATATTCTTTCAATTTCCCTAAGCTGAGGGAACTCTTCTTCTTCCAGATTGAGGACATGTTGTGACCTCCTATCTTCATCTTCATCATCGCTAATGTAAAGATTTTCCAAAAATTTGGAAATAATGTCTTCCTCTTCTCCCACCATGTTTTCAAGAGGAAATATTTCCTCTTCAGCTGCTAGTGACGGATAATCATCTTCTGATGAATCCTGAATATAGAGCATGTTGACATGCTCCACTTGTGCTTGGATCTCGTCATCCGAATCTCCATCTTCATTGTATTTCGGTGGTGCTGATGATGTACTTGCTTGATAATCACCAAATCTAATGCTTCTTGAGCTGTCATAATTTATTCTGGTGATCATGCTTGTTGGTTGCATAGGTACAACCACTTTGGATGGTTTTATGTTCCATTCAGTGCCATGGAACCTCTTGGTACTGATCTTCTGGGCTTGTATAGCTTTTACTCCTTTTGAGTTCAGATACTCAACGACCTTCTGGATGTTATAGGCAAATCCAACATTTGGCACGTTGGTTAGCCTACATCTGCAACTTCTTGTGATAAGAAGGTTTGCTTCTCCTTGGAACCCTTGATATCCTTTGGTAAGGATACTGATCTGGACATGTTGATAGAAATCTCTAATTGTCATCATTATGTCAGGAATGACATATATCAGCTGATGTCCTTGAGATAGATCAGCCTCCATTGCTGCAATAATAGATCTATCTTCTTCTCCTTCTTGGGTCCACCTTGTATCTCTGAAGACTATCAGGGCCATCGTGCCCGCATATGTTCTATGCATTATTTGTAGTCTTACTTGTAATACTCCTAGATGGATGTACTCAAATCCTGCTGTTACCAATTCTTCGAAAGATTCAGGATATATAAAAGACCTATCCTGTTGTCCATTGGTTATCAGCATCCTTTCTTCCGTCCTATTTCTGTATACTCTGTTTATAGGACTGTCTCTTTGAGTCATATACAGTACTTCTCCTGGTACTGTTCTTGCTCTGTGTGCAAGACTTCTGCTTAGCTCTGAGTTAGGGTTCACAACCATAGATAGTGTATGCTCCCTTGGTTGCCTTCCAACTATTCTTCCAATAATATTGCCAGCTTGCCTGGCCATCCTCTGAGCTTCATAGGCCGCTCTTCTTGTATTCCTGTATTCTCTAATTTGATCGTCGATTAGGGGTGTGCCTGGTTCTGCAATTGTAGCAGTCCTAGAACCAGTCCCTGTGACTCTTGGTCTTGACGCCATTACTTCAGATTTCTGAGTAGTTTGTAGGGGTCTTGGAATACTTTGCTAGTGGCTGCTGTACCACTATCCTTCTTTGGTTGACTCTTCTGTACTTGCTGAATTCTTGCAAGCTTGTCGTTGATAGAGTCTATCTCACTTTTAAGCTGTGGGGTGTCGGTTGAGGTTGTCCCCGATTTGCCTTCAATAGTTTTCACACGGTTTTGTATGTCTGCTACCGTGTTCTTTAAGGCTAAGACTTCTTGTTGCACCTTAATGCACAAGAAAATGACGGCGTTTAATTGTCTTGTGAGCTGGGTGTTGCTTACAGATCCCTTATCAGATATCCCTATTCCAGGGGATTCCCAATCTCCAGTTGTACCAGCGATAGCCTGCTGATATCCTGACGAACTTGTCACCGGATTACTCATCCCATGAGCTTTCGCTCAAAGTCATGAATAATTCTTCTCAGATTTTGTACTTCTTTAGTGAGCTCTTCGGTCAAGGCTTCAGTTTGCTTTTCTATGAACTTTGGTTGTTCAGAGATTCGCACAACTAATTCCTCAACGTCTTCTTTGCTTAACGGTCGTCTCTTCAGATAGTCCCTCCTTAGAGCTTTGAGCTCTTCGGATAAGACGTCCAGCTTCTCGTGAGCCCGCTTCAGATTACTACGCTGGCTGCGTATAATCTTACTGAGGTTTTGTAGTTCAAGCAGTTCTTGTTTTTGAGCCTCCTGCTCTTTAACTACCTGTAAAAGCAAATACCGATTCTTCCTTTGGGAAGCCCAAAGGACTTTTCCCGTGAGGCTTTGTCGGTATGTGTTAATCCGCAGATTATGTGCTAAGTCTTTGTTTGTTACCTTGGTATCAGAGCAAGGTTAGCTTTTAATGGCTTTCATGGGGTAATTCCTTTAGGTAGGAGCCGATGGGCTCTGCTTTTCTTATTTTGGGTTAATAGCTGTACAAGTTTATGGATTGATAAGTCGAATGGAGCTATTTAGATTTATGCAAGAAAAATGATTATGTCTTGAATATAGTTGGTTATGACTGTAAGGAAAAATGATTATGCTTTGAAGCTAGCTGAGTTCCGAAAGTTGCATGCCTTCCCAGTATAAGTACCCATAGGCAGGTGGCCGTTTTGGGGAAATTGGTTCTTCGCATGCATGAGGAAGAAATATCCTAGATAGAAGCATGAACTTCGTGAAGTACTTACAATAGTCATGATAAAATCCTATATAGAGACACGAACACCGTGAAGTACTGTATGAATACTAAACTATGCTCCAGTAAGACGTAAGATCCAGAAAACCTCTGTGACTGGCTAGGTACGCCAATAAAGTTAAGTATCCCTGAGGACTACTCCTACCTTGTTTATCATAAGAAAGTCATCTACACCTTGCATACTGTTTATGGTCGAGATAACTTGGGATAAGAAATTTCAAGAATTCTTAGAATCATCTGAACTTAAATTTCAAGAATTCTTAGAATCATCTGAACTTGACCTTTGCCTCACGGGAAAAGTCCTGACTTCTTGTTGCTCTGATACCAAGTAACGCAGATTTGCCTTCAATAGTTTTCACACGGTTTTGTATGTCTGCTACCGTGTTCTTTAAGGCTAAGACTTCAAGTTCGTCAGGATATAACTTTGTTTGTATCAGATACAAATCTTCTTTGCTCAAAGTCATGAAAATTTGGAAATTTTCCAAAAATTTGGAAATAAATCTAAGAGACGACCGTTAAGCAAAGAAGACGTTGAGGAATTAGTTGTGCGAATCTCTGAACAACCAAAGTTCATAGAAAAGCAAACTGAAGCCTTGACCGAAGAGCTCACTAAAGAAGTACAAAATCTGAGAAGAATTATTCATGACTTTGAGCGAAAGCTCATGGGATGAGTAATCCGGTGACAAGTTCGTCAGGATATCAGCAGGCTATCGCTGGTACAACTGGAGATTGGGAATCCCCTGGAATAGGGATATCTGATAAGGGATCTGTAAGCAACACCCAGCTCACAAGACAATTAAACACCGTCATTTTCTTGTGCATTAAGGTGCAACAAGAAGTCTTAGCCTTAAAGAACACGGTAGCAGACATACAAAACCGTGTGAAAACTATTGAAGGCAAATCGGGGACAACCTCAACCGACACCCCACAGCTTAAAAGTGAGATAGACTCTATCAACGACAAGCTTGCAAGAATTCAGCAAGTACAGAAGAGTCAACCAAAGAAGGATAGTGGTACAGCAGCCACTAGCAAAGTATTCCAAGACCCCTACAAACTACTCAGAAATCTGAAGTAATGGCGTCAAGACCAAGAGTCACAGGGACTGGTTCTAGGACTGCTACAATTGCAGAACCAGGCACACCCCTAATCGACGATCAAATTAGAGAATACAGGAATACAAGAAGAGCGGCCTATGAAGCTCAGAGGATGGCCAGGCAAGCTGGCAATATTATTGGAAGAATAGTTGGAAGGCAACCAAGGGAGCATACACTATCTATGGTTGTGAACCCTAACTCAGAGCTAAGCAGAAGTCTTGCACACAGAGCAAGAACAGTACCAGGAGAAGTACTGTATATGACTCAAAGAGACAGTCCTATAAACAGAGTATACAGAAATAG
The DNA here is from genome assembly GCF_036884655.1 of Musa acuminata AAA Group. NCBI lineage: Eukaryota > Viridiplantae > Streptophyta > Magnoliopsida > Zingiberales > Musaceae > Musa > Musa acuminata. The sequence continues at coordinate 29,612,565 of NC_088331.1, read as the reverse complement.
GACGGAAGAAAGGATGCTGATAACCAATGGACAACAGGATAGGTCTTTTATATATCCTGAATCTTTCGAAGAATTGGTAACAGCAGGATTTGAGTACATCCATCTAGGAGTATTACAAGTAAGACTACAAATAATGCATAGAACATATGCGGGCACGATGGCCCTGATAGTCTTCAGAGATACAAGGTGGACCCAAGAAGGAGAAGAAGATAGATCTATTATTGCAGCAATGGAGGCTGATCTATCTCAAGGACATCAGCTGATATATGTCATTCCTGACATAATGATGACAATTAGAGATTTCTATCAACATGTCCAGATCAGTATCCTTACCAAAGGATATCAAGGGTTCCAAGGAGAAGCAAACCTTCTTATCACAAGAAGTTGCAGATGTAGGCTAACCAACGTGCCAAATGTTGGATTTGCCTATAACATCCAGAAGGTCGTTGAGTATCTGAACTCAAAAGGAGTAAAAGCTATACAAGCCCAGAAGATCAGTACCAAGAGGTTCCATGGCACTGAATGGAACATAAAACCATCCAAAGTGGTTGTACCTATGCAACCAACAAGCATGATCACCAGAATAAATTATGACAGCTCAAGAAGCATTAGATTTGGTGATTATCAAGCAAGTACATCATCAGCACCACCGAAATACAATGAAGATGGAGATTCGGATGACGAGATCCAAGCACAAGTGGAGCATGTCAACATGCTCTATATTCAGGATTCATCAGAAGATGATTATCCGTCACTAGCAGCTGAAGAGGAAATATTTCCTCTTGAAAACATGGTGGGAGAAGAGGAAGACATTATTTCCAAATTTTTGGAAAATCTTTACATTAGCGATGATGAAGATGAAGATAGGAGGTCACAACATGTCCTCAATCTGGAAGAAGAAGAGTTCCCTCAGCTTAGGGAAATTGAAAGAATATTATCAACATCTGAATCAGCCATAAGCTCATACAGACCACCAGACACTGAAATGAGTGGAGTAGCACCAGCATATGCTCCAGCTACAAGTGCAACAGGATATGCAGGAACCCAACAGTTCCCATTCACAGCTGGAAGATCTAGAAGATGGGACTCGAACAATGAGTTCTATACACTTCCCCCAGCACAAAGTCGACAAGGGGCTATGTTCATCATGCCCATTGATTTTGACATCAAAGTCTTTGAGAGATGGGAAAGTATCACACTTCTACACATGACTGAAAAGATTTTTGACAACGCTGAGGACAAGATGAGATACATGGAGAATCTTCTAGGTGAAGATGAGAAGAAACACTTCATTGAGTGGAGAATGAAGTATATTGCGGAATATGAAACGATGAAAGTGCAAGCACTAGGTGACCAAGGGACTCAGAACATAATCAACCAGATCAGGTTGATATTCTTTCTGGAAAATCCCCAAGTTGGCACCACAACATCTCAAGATGCGGCATACAAAACACTGAAGAGTCTAGTATGCACAGAAATGACGGACACCGCCATCTACAGGTACATGAATGATTACTTTCATCTTTCTGCAAAAACTGGAAGAGCTTGGGCATCTGAAGAACTATCTAAAGAATTCTTCACCAAGTTACCAAGAGGATTAGGAGATGAAATAGAAAAAGCCTTCAAAGAAAAGTATCCGAGTAACACAGTAGGTGTTACAGCAAGGATCACATTCACAAAGAGATACTTGAAGGAATGGTGTGAAAAGGCAGCTCTACAGAAGAGCATCAGCAAAATGGATTTCTGCAGAAATACACCAGTTCATGGTCTCTATGGAAGAGAAAGATCCTACAGGAAGTATGGCGCTCGAAAGAGCACATCGTACAAAGGAAAGCCACACAAGACACATGTGAGGATAGGTAAAAAGAAGCACCTATCTTTGAGAAAAAGAAACTGCAAGTGCTATGCATGTGGTGAAGAAGGACATTTTGCAAGTGAATGCACTAACCCGAGAAAAATAGTGGACAGAGTCAAAGTCCTGGATTCATTGGACTTAGAAGATGGGTTAGATGTGGTCTCAGTGGGATTCGATGAGGACGATGTTTCAGACATCTATTCTATTGATGAAGAAGCCGACAACTACAAATTCACAAATGAAGATATGGATGACTTCAAAAATTATGAAGTCTATATGATGAGTGCAGAAGAACTAGATGAACCAAAAGAATATCTAGTTGGAGAACCATCAGAATGGAGATCCAAAATGAGGGTCTCTAGAAGACAATACTTCTGCAAACATGAGTGGAAATTTGAAGAGACCCATATGACAATTTGCAGAGCTTGTGGATCAAAGGCAGCACCAAAGCACAGAGTGGACTGCTTAAAATGCGAAATGACAGTATGTCTGATGTGCCAGCCCTGGTATTATAAAGACATCAATACAGAAGAGATCAAGAAGACAAGGGTAAGGATCGAAAGAGTAATTGATTGGAAGGAGATTGCTCTTAGACAACATGAGGTTCTCAAAACAAGTATTGCAAATGAAAAACAATTGGCGGATGAAGTTGAAAGATTGAAGGAAAAAAATAAGGAATTAGAAGGAAGAGAGCCAATTATCTTTGAGGAAGACTCAGAAGAAACAGCTGAGTTAATACAAAAACTTGAAGATACGGAGAAGGAAAATGAACTCTTGAATATCCTAGTAAAACAGAAGGAAAGAGAAGAGGTACAATACCTCAACAAGATTATGGAATTAGAAGAGAAAATAAGAGAGCTTGAGCAGCAACAAAGAAATAGAGATGAAGAGCAGGTCAATGTATTAGAGGAAGAAGCCGTAAATGCCCTCAGACCAAGGAACAATCATCTTAACATAGGATGTGAAATAGAGGTCAAGGAAAAGAAGGTAACACTCAATGCAATACTGGACACAGGAGCAACAGTCTGTGTAGCAGATTCAAAAATGATACCTTCAAGTATGAGAGAGCAAGCCAAAAACAGAATTATCATCAGAGGAGTTAATGGAGTAACCGAAGTCAGCGAAGTAATATCAGCTGGAAAACTTTGGGTTGGAAAGCAGTGGTTTTATCTCCCACAGGCATTCATTATGCCCTCACTAGCTGATGGAGTTCACATGATCATCGGGATGAACTTCATAAGAACAGTTGGCCTGAGGATTGAAAATGGAGAAGTGACAATATACAAGATGATCACAACAGTACAAGCTCCACCTATAGTTCATGATCTGAATTATATTGAAGAATTAGAGCTAGATCTGCATGAATATTACAGTATATGTGCAGCAAGAGAATCAAAAGGGGAAATAGCAGAGGAATTTATATCTCCAGAGATAATAGGAAAAATGAAGAAACTTGGATATATTGGAGAAGAACCCCTAAAGCACTGGGAGAAAAATCAGGTAAAATGCAGAATTGAAGTCAAAAATCCTGACATGATCATAGAAGACAGGCCATTAAAGCATGTGACACCAGCAATGAAGGAAACAATGGCAAAACATATCAGGAAGCTACTAGAACTGAAAGTAATCAGGCCATCGGAATCAAAACACAGAACTACTGCAATGATTGTAGAATCAGGCACAGAAGTTGATCCAATCACTGGAAAGGAGAAAAGAGGCAAAGAAAGACTGGTATTCAACTACAAGAGGTTAAATGACAATACTGAAAAGGATCAGTATAGTTTACCAGGGATCAACACAATAATCAAAAGAATTGGAAATGCTAAGATCTATAGCAAATTTGATCTAAAGAGTGGTTTCCACCAGGTAGCCATGGATCAAGAGTCTATCCCATGGACAGCATTTTGGGCAATAGATGGACTTTATGAATGGTTAGTGATGCCATTTGGGTTGAAAAATGCTCCAGCAATATTTCAGAGAAAAATGGACAATTGCTTCAGAGGAACAGAAGAATTCATAGCGGTATATATTGATGATATATTGATATTTTCAGAAACAGTCCAAAAACACAAAGAGCATTTGAAGAAATTTATGGCTATATGTGAAAGGAATGGATTAGTACTAAGCCCAACAAAAATGAAAATTGGGACAAGACAAGTAGATTTCCTTGGTGCAACGATTGGAGATTCAAAAATCAGGTTGCAACCTCATATCATCAAGAAGATAGTAGAAATGAAAGATGAGGAGCTAAAGGAAGTCAGAGGTCTGAGAAAATGGTTGGGAATTCTTAACTATGCCAGAAGCTATATTCCCAAATTGGGAAAAATACTCGGCCCACTATACTCAAAAACGAGCCCCAATGGTGAAAGAAGAATGAACACACAAGACTGGAAGATAGTGAATCAAGTCAAAGAGATTGTGAATAATCTGCCAGAACTAGAACTTCCCCCAGAAAAGGCAATCATGATACTAGAAACGGATGGATGCATGGAAGGTTGGGGAGGAGTATGCAAATGGAAAGACCATAGTTCACAGCCAAGATGGTCAGAAAAAATTTGTGCATATGCAAGTGGGAAATTCTCACCGATAAAAAGCACAATTGATGCAGAGATACAAGCTGTACTCAACAGCCTGGATAAATTCAAGATATACTATCTTGATAAAAGGGAATTGATAATTAGAACAGACAGCCAAGCCATAGTCAGCTTCTACAAGAAAAGCAGTGACCATAAACCTTCAAGGGTAAGATGGCTAGCATTCACTGATTATATTACTGGCACAGGATTGGAAGTCAAGTTTGAACATATTGATGGAAAAGACAATGTTCTGGCTGACACTTTGTCTAGATTAGTTAAAATCATATTCCATCAAGAGAAACACCAGTCAGAAGCTGTGTTGGTAAATGCAGTAGAAGAAGTCCTGAAGAGAGGAGATGCTAACGCAAGACAGAAGGTCCATGACCTAGTCTCAAGATATGAAGCATGGATGAACAGAGGCTATAAACAACACCACAATATCAATGTGTTAACACACATAAAAGAACCCGAGTTCAGATGTGGATGCAGAAAACCGGCCAAAATCAGAACTTCAAGAACTATCAGAAATCCTAATAGAGAGTTCTACACCTGTGAAAATAAATCATGTTTTACTTGGGTCTGGAAAGACCAAATTGATGAATTTGTGCAGGAAAAACTCCTATGGGAAAGAAGCCTCGAAGAATCAAGGAGTGATGAAGGTCCTGAAGAAGCAACCACAGGACTAGGCGACACAATCGACGATGCACTGGATCTGCTAGACGTAAGCAATGACGATCAATGGAGAAGGTCGTAAGCAATGACGTCAGGAAGCGGAAGTGATGGACCCATACCACTAGATGGCACTAACTAGTGTGACAGGGTGATGAGATGCCAAGTGAGCTGGATACCACTCACTTTATGTAAAGGAGCGGCCTGCGTGCTGTCTCTTTACTTTATGTCTTTGTCTAGGTGCGATGCTGCGTCACGCACGATGACTTTAGTTCCTTTGCGGGATTCTCACGCAAAGATGGTAGGCCAGAGACATGTGATGCTGCCCCTTGCATTATTGGTGGATGCACCTAACGATGCATTGAGAGCTCCACAGCCCTCTATATAAGGAAGCCTTGTATTCAGGTTGCAAGCATGCATGACAACGCAAGCTTACTCCTGTTTTGAAAAATAAACAAAAGTTTGTGCTTGAAACACACCTCTTGTCCGAGAGTGCGAGTAGAGCGCAAGATCCTCCTTCCGCGCGGCGAATCTGCGTTACCTTGGTATCAGAGCACTCTCGGGCAAGACATACAAAGCCGATCTTGCTGGCTGCGTATAATCTTACTGGATATAACAAAGTTATATCCGATCTTGCGTCTCTTAGATTTATATCCTGACGAACTTGTCACCGGATTACTCATCCCATGAGCTTTCGCTCAAAGTCATGAAAATTTCCAAATTTTCATGTCTGCTACCTAAAGGAATTACCCCATGAAGGTTTGTATATGATTCGCCGCGCGGAAGGAGGATCTTGCGCTCTACTCGCACTCTCGGACAAGAGGTGTGTTTCAAGCACAAACTTTTGTTTATTTTTCAAAACAGGAGTAAGCTTGCGTTGTCATGCATGCTTGCAACCTGAATACAAGGCTTCCTTATATAGAGGGCTGTGGAGCTCTCAATGCATCGTTAGGTGCATCCACCAATAATGCAAGGGGCAGCATCACATGCCTCTGGCCTACCATCTTTGCGTGAGAATCCCGCAAAGGAACTAAAGTCATCGTGCGTGACGCAGCATCGCACCTAGACAAAGACATAAAGTAAAGAGACAGCACGCAGGCCGCTCCTTTACATAAAGTGAGTGGTATCCAGCTCACTTGGCATCTCATCACCCTGTCACACTAGTGCTTCTCGTGAGCCCGCTTCAGATCACTACGCTGGCTGCGTATAATCTTACTGAGGTTTTGTAGTTCAAGCAGTTCTTGTTTTTGAGCCTCCTGCTCTTTAACTACCTGTAAAAGCAAATCCCGATTCTTCCTTTGGGAAGCCCAAAGGACTTTTCCCGTGAGGCTTTGTCGGTATGTGTTAATCCGCAGATTATGTGCTAAGTCTTTGTTTGTGACCTTTGCTTCAGTAGCTAGGTCAAGGTACTCAAGTTGGGCTTGAGTAAGTTCAGATGATTCTAAGAATTCTTGAAATTTCTTATCCCAAGTTATCTCGACCATAAACAGTATGCAAGGTGTAGATGACTTTCTTATGATAAACAAGGTAGGAGTAGTCCTCAGGGATACTTAACTTTATTGGCGTACCTAGCCAGTCACAGAGGTTTTCTGGATCTTACGTCTTACTGGAGCATAGTTTAGTATTCATACAGTACTTCACGGTGTTCGTGTCTCTATATAGGATTTTATCATGACTATTGTAAGTACTTCACGAAGTTCATGCTTCTATCTAGGATATTTCTTCCTCATGCATGCGAAGAACCAATTTCCCCAAAACGGCCACCTGCCTATGGGTACTTATACTGGGAAGGCATGCAACTTTCGGAACTCAGCTAGCTTCAAAGCATAATCATTTTTCCTTACAGTCATAACCAACTATATTCAAGACATAATCATTTTTCTTGCATAAATCTAAATAGCTCCATTCGACTTATCAATCCATAAACTTGTACAGCTATTAACCCAAAATAAGAAAAGCAGAGCCCATCGACTCCTACCTAAAGGAATTACCCCATGAAAGCCATTAAAAGCTAACCTTGCTCTGATACCAAGGTAACGCAGATTCGCCGCGCGGAAGGAGGATCTTGCGCTCTACTCGCACTCTCGGACAAGAGGTGTGTTTCAAGCACAAACTTTTGTTTATTTTTCAAAACAGGAGTAAGCTTGCGTTGTCATGCATGCTTGCAACCTGAATACAAGGCTTCCTTATATAGAGGGCTGTGGAGCTCTCAATGCATCGTTAGGTGCATCCACCAATAATGCAAGGGGCAGCATCACATGCCTCTGGCCTACCATCTTTGCGTGAGAATCCCGCAAAGGAACTAAAGTCATCGTGCGTGACGCAGCATCGCACCTAGACAAAGACATAAAGTAAAGAGACAGCACGCAGGCCGCTCCTTTACATAAAGTGAGTGGTATCCAGCTCACTTGGCATCTCATCACCCTGTCACACTAGTTAGTGCCATCTAGTGGTATGGGTCCATCACTTCCGCTTCCTGACGTCATTGCTTACGACCTTCTCCATTGATCGTCATTGCTTACGTCTAGCAGATCCAGTGCATCGTCGATTGTGTCGCCTAGTCCTGTGGTTGCTTCTTCAGGACCTTCATCACTCCTTGATTCTTCGAGGCTTCTTTCCCATAGGAGTTTTTCCTGCACAAATTCATCAATTTGGTCTTTCCAGACCCAAGTAAAACATGATTTATTTTCACAGGTGTAGAACTCTCTATTAGGATTTCTGATAGTTCTTGAAGTTCTGATTTTGGCCGGTTTTCTGCATCCACATCTGAACTCGGGTTCTTTTATGTGTGTTAACACATTGATATTGTGGTGTTGTTTATAGCCTCTGTTCATCCATGCTTCATATCTTGAGACTAGGTCATGGACCTTCTGTCTTGCGTTAGCATCTCCTCTCTTCAGGACTTCTTCTACTGCATTTACCAACACAGCTTCTGACTGGTGTTTCTCTTGATGGAATATGATTTTAACTAATCTAGACAAAGTGTCAGCCAGAACATTGTCTTTTCCATCAATATGTTCAAACTTGACTTCCAATCCTGTGCCAGTAATATAATCAGTGAATGCTAGCCATCTTACCCTTGAAGGTTTATGGTCACTGCTTTTCTTGTAGAAGCTGACTATGGCTTGGCTGTCTGTTCTAATTATCAATTCCCTTTTATCAAGATAGTATATCTTGAATTTATCCAGGCTGTTGAGTACAGCTTGTATCTCTGCATCAATTGTGCTTTTTATCGGTGAGAATTTCCCACTTGCATATGCACAAATTTTTTCTGACCATCTTGGCTGTGAACTATGGTCTTTCCATTTGCATACTCCTCCCCAACCTTCCATGCATCCATCCGTTTCTAGTATCATGATTGCCTTTTCTGGGGGAAGTTCTAGTTCTGGCAGATTATTCACAATCTCTTTGACTTGATTCACTATCTTCCAGTCTTGTGTGTTCATTCTTCTTTCACCATTGGGGCTCGTTTTTGAGTATAGTGGGCCGAGTATTTTTCCCAATTTGGGAATATAGCTTCTGGCATAGTTAAGAATTCCCAACCATTTTCTCAGACCTCTGACTTCCTTTAGCTCCTCATCTTTCATTTCTACTATCTTCTTGATGATATGAGGTTGCAACCTGATTTTTGAATCTCCAATCGTTGCACCAAGGAAATCTACTTGTCTTGTCCCAATTTTCATTTTTGTTGGGCTTAGTACTAATCCATTCCTTTCACATATAGCCATAAATTTCTTCAAATGCTCTTTGTGTTTTTGGACTGTTTCTGAAAATATCAATATATCATCAATATATACCGCTATGAATTCTTCTGTTCCTCTGAAGCAATTGTCCATTTTTCTCTGAAATATTGCTGGAGCATTTTTCAACCCAAATGGCATCACTAACCATTCATAAAGTCCATCTATTGCCCAAAATGCTGTCCATGGGATAGACTCTTGATCCATGGCTACCTGGTGGAAACCACTCTTTAGATCAAATTTGCTATAGATCTTAGCATTTCCAATTCTTTTGATTATTGTGTTGATCCCTGGTAAACTATACTGATCCTTTTCAGTATTGTCATTTAACCTCTTGTAGTTGAATACCAGTCTTTCTTTGCCTCTTTTCTCCTTTCCAGTGATTGGATCAACTTCTGTGCCTGATTCTACAATCATTGCAGTAGTTCTGTGTTTTGATTCCGATGGCCTGATTACTTTCAGTTCTAGTAGCTTCCTGATATGTTTTGCCATTGTTTCCTTCATTGCTGGTGTCACATGCTTTAATGGCCTGTCTTCTATGATCATGTCAGGATTTTTGACTTCAATTCTGCATTTTACCTGATTTTTCTCCCAGTGCTTTAGGGGTTCTTCTCCAATATATGTCATTCCTGACATAATGATGACAATTAGATCAGCCTGACATAATGATGACAATTAGAGATTTCTATCAATATATATGTCATCCCACAGCTGATATATGTCATTCCTGACATAATGATGACAATTAGAGATTTCTATCAACATGTCCAGATCAGTATCCTTACCAAAGGATATCAAGGGTTCCAAGGAGAAGCAAACCTTCTTATCACAAGAAGTTGCAGATGTAGGCTAACTAACGTGCCAAATGTTGGATTTGCCTATAACATCCAGAAGGTCGTTGAGTATCTGAACTCAAAAGGAGTAAAAGCTATACAAGCCCAGAAGATACAAACCTTGGTATCCTTTGGTAAGGATACCATAGCTCTATGCTATGGAAACTATGAATAAGGGGACCAATCCTCAGCACCTTCGAACCCTTCGGATTGCATAGAGCTAGATAAGCCTCCATGTAGCAAATTGATTACTAGAGCCATCTGCATAACCGCAACATGGGCAAACTTGCTGGTCATGGACTGTTTTCGAACATTGTGGTGGCTATGGTATTTCAAGTGAAACATCAGCCATCTCAACATCCATGAGATCCTCGGGTTGTCACGGACAGCCATCATGCGCCAGCAACACCTTCGTCCATGGACTGTTCGTCACTTTTGTTTGCTTACACATTTGTTTGGCAATATATATTGTCTTATTTTTGTATGTTTTTACTTAAAAACTGTAAGCAGGAATAGTTTACAGAGCTACAGAGTGAACGCTCACCAAAATGGGCAAAACTGACCCAAAATGTCCCAATTTTTGCATGTCATGGCCTGCTTTCTACAGACTACAGTGCGGTGCGAAACGTCAACCATCTCAGTATCTTGGAACCACCCGAGTGGCACAGGGCTTGATGGGGGTGTGGAGAAATGTTGTCAATTGATTGGATTCACAAGTTCGCTTGTAACACCTACGAGGACTTGCGAATACACCTGACACTCGATGCATAGTCATTAGTGGACTTGCGACTGTTCGTTTGCCTTGTAAAGTCATTGTTTTCCCTTCCTCTCTATTTTCTCTTGCACACCAAGTGTTTACTGAATTGCTTGTAAAGCTGTCATCTTTGCAAAACGTCGGAACTTGTCCACCACTCATTTTCTGAACTATTCTACTTGCTCTTTTATAGGTCCTTTGGGACCTAAGCAAGATTGCATCTAGGCTGGCCTTTTACGGATGGATAATATAAAGGTGCATCATAGCTTAGGCAATACAAGTTAAGTCCATGACATTTGATATCAAAGCGAGCAAGTGATTCAAGCAATAGTGAAAGTTTACAATCTCGCCATGACAAAGCTCTAGTAAATCGAGCAAGACGGGGCAAGCTGGGCCATTGCCCCAAGCAACCGCAAGTGGATTGCAACTACAAACTTGCACTCAAGTTGTTGGAGTCGCTTAAGAGGAGCACAACAATGAGAATGGTGAGCGAGAAATTGGCTATTCTCCATGAGTGAAGGAAACACAATCTGGAGCGCCAACTGGAAAACATAAGTCACAAGGAGAGGCTTATTGCTGTAGAAACCCGATTCGATGTTCTTTAAGCAAGATTAGAGGAACTCTACCTAGAACAACGAAGGCTTCTTGGGATAGAAAACTCGTAAGAGGAGATAGAATCTCGGATCGATAAGGTTGAGTCCCGAGTCAATCGATTGATAGAAAACACCAATGAGTCCATGCAGCACCTACAAGATGTCGTGGCAGACCTCACGACAAAGATTACATTGCTCACAAGGGCTTTTCATACAGGGGAAAACAACACCTGCATTGCTCCGTTGCAAAACTTGAAGGCACCCGAGCCGTAGTGTTACGGTGGGGCCAGGGACGTGAAAGAACTCAAGAACTTTCTATTTGACATGAAGCAATAATTCCAAGCAACGAAGCCCAACTCGGAAGAAAAGAGTTTCGATAGCAACCATATATTTGAATGGGAACGCAAAACTCTTGTGGTGGACGTGATGAAGAAATCCAACAAGGCGATGTCGAGTGGACACATGGGAGGACTTGAAGGGGAGTTGAGAACTCAATTCCTACCTGAGAACACTAAGTTCGTGGCATGAAGGAAACTGAGACAACTCTGTAATAACACTTCCATCCGAGATTATGTAAATCAGTTTTCAACATTAATTCTAAACATACACGACACGTTTAAGAAAGACAAGTTGCTCAACTTTCTTTATTGCCTGAAGCCATGGGAGCAACAGGAATTGCATCAACAGAATGTTACTAATTTAGTCGAAGGAATCGTCACTACTAAGAGGCTCACGGACTTTGTTTCCTTGAAGGATTCGGGGAAGAAGAAATAATCTTCGGAAAATCACCCACCTAAATATTCTCGAGGGAACGAGTCTACATTCGACCCGAGCAAAAGAAAAAGAGTTCTCATAAGGGGCCGAATTCAAAAGGCAAAGTCCCAAAGGTCGATAAATGCTATTTGTGTGGAGGACCGCACATAGTGAGGGAGTGCCCACAAAAACAAGCACTCAATACATTGACAACATCAATCGATCCCCCAAGATTGAACACCAATGATGAAGAGTCAAAAGAACCTCGGATGGGAGCAATGTGTTTCGCGGGAGCCAACAAAAGCAAAGCAACATAAGGCAAGGAGCAATGAGCTGATGTGACATGAGAGTACCTAATTTGCTACAATCAACTTTTGTGGATCTTGTTGATCCTATGGTATTCTCTACAACCACAGTGTTGGCTTATAGCCTTAACCTAGCCCACTCAAATATGATAGCTCATGGGCATATTCCTTAGACAAAGTTAAAATTGTTTCAATATGCTTTTCTTCATAACTAAGTTATGCACTAAAAGGATTAATTACTAACTGTAAAATACTTAATTTCGTAATTCTCTATGCATGAAGGGTTGTTTCATGCACAAGCACTTATTTTAGTATTTTGGGTTAGAAAGGAGTTTAGGAACTAATGATATTGGCAGAAGCTCTGTTGGAGTTCTCTCTTAAACTCTGTATCTCTTGGATGTTTCCTTGAGTGGTGAATCTTTTGTTTTTAGTTCTGTATCCTTGTTTATTATCCTTGGGTGGTGAACTTTCTGTATCCCTTTGTGATTTTAAACTTTGTGGTAAGTTATTTTTCGAATTTATTAAAGTATTATTGTGAGTTCGTTGTTTTTCTATCCGAAAAACTTATTCTAGCAAATACAACTGTACTATCGGCTTTCTTTCAAAATCTATTCTGCATTACCCTGATATTAATTTGGTACCAGAGCTAAAGGTTAGAGATCATGGGAAGGCAGAATGGCAAAGATGTAATTGGTGAAGGTAGCGGCCATGAAGATGATGTTGAGCCCTTGAGACTGTAGCTACGAAGATTGCTACATAGTCTATAAGAAAAAAATAAAATCATTGAAGAACTTTGAAAAGTAGAAATAACCAACATGAAGATAATGCTTAAAAGTATACTTCTGATGATGATACACCTCACTCAAGGGAGTCGAGAAGATTTCGGGCAAGGCATAGAGTCCAAGATGAGTGACAAAACAAATACAACCCAAGATTAGATATTCCGGAGTTTGAAGGTAAAATCAATGTCGGTGACTTTATTGATTAGCTTAATACAGTGGAAAGAATATTCGATTTTCATAAACCACTATAACAAAAGAAGGTAAAGCTTGTAACACTCAAACTCAAACGGAATGCAACTTTTTGATGAGAAAATCTGAAGAAGCAAAGAGAACGTGAGGGGAAGAGTAAAATCACGACATAGGAGAAAATAAAAGGGAAGTTAAAGAGCAAATACTTATTTGACAACTATAAGCAAGAGATTTTTCTCAAAATCCATGATTTCAAGCAAAAAGATCTTAGTGTGAAATATGAGATTGCTAAAGTGGTTTAACTCCAACCATAGTGGTCTTTAAATGATGTGAACAAGTTGGTTTTAAAAGTTGAAAAGCAATAGAAGTTTGAAAAGAATTCTCGGTATGGGCCAAAAGAAGAGTATACGAAAGGAGGAACTTTCAAACCTACTCCCCAGAGCAAGATGGTATCAAAGGTGCAAGACAAGGGTGAAGGATCTACTGGCAACAAACAAACACATAATTCTTCTATCCCAAGTAACCAAAAATGCTTCAAATGTCATGGTTTTGGGTATATTGCTTCAGATTGTCCAAATAGGAAGATTGTTACTTTAGTTGAAGATCATAATGATGAAAAAGGAGATGATACGAACGACGAACCAAAATATGACGATGATGAGGAAGAGGTAACTTATGCTGATCATGGATTGTCTATCGTATTGCATCATAGCTTAAATGTGTCCTATGTGGCTAAGGATGAAAGTTGGGTAAGAAAGAACGTGTTTCACACCAAATGCACTTCTTATGGTAAGGTATGCTTGGTGATTATTGATAGTACCAGCTTTGAGAATGTAGTATCTTTGGAGATGGTGCAGAAGCTAAAGTTGGACACAATCCCTCGTCCACATCCTTGCTATATAATCCTTACCAATTATGCTGGCTGCAAAAAGGAAATAACATCAAAGTAACTAAAAGATGTTTAGTTTCGTTTTTTATTGGCAAGTATTATAAAGATGAAGTCTGATGTTGCTCCTATGGATACTTGTCATTTGCTGTTGGGTACACCTTGACATTATGATAGGAGGGTGTTATATGATGGCTACCAATAAACTTATTCTTTTAAGGTAAATGAAAAGAATATTATTTTAGCTCCATTACTTTTGAAATCAATGCATCAAAGAAGGACGTTAGTGCTTTTATGTCCTATGGTGAATACAAGGGTGAATTAGAAAGGGGTAGTCATGTTTTGGCTCTAGTAGTAGTAGAGAAGAATGAACACAAGGAGACATCAACAATCATGAAATCAATCATGGAGGAGCTTCAAGATGTTGTACCGAAAGAGATTCCACATGGCCTTCCACCCGTGAGAGACATTCAGCATCACATTGATCTTATTCTGGGAGCTATCCTACCTAACAAGACAGCCTACAGAACGAGACCCAAGAAGCATAAGAACTTCAAAGGAAAGTAGATGAGTTCGTGGAAAAGGAATTGATTCCGGAGGGCATGAGTCCTTGAGCGGTTCCAGCCTTGTTGGTGCCGAAGAAGGATGGTTCTTGGAGAATGTGTATGAATAACTACGCCATCAACAAAATTACAATTGACTATCGTTTTCTTATTCCAAGGTTAAATGATTTACTTAATCAATTGTGTGGTGCTTATATTTTCTCTAAAATTGATTTGAAGAGTGGCTATCACCAAATAAGAATGAGGCTTGGAGAAAGTGGAAAACAACATTTAAAACTACAGAAAACTTATATGAATGATTAGTTATACCATTTTGGTTATCTAATGCTCCTAGCACTTTCATGAGATTTATGAATCACATACTTAAGCCATGTATTGGGACTTTTGTTATAGTTTATTTTGATGACATAGTGGTGTACAACAAGAGTGAACAAGAGCATATAAATCATTTTAAGGAGATCTTTTTTATTTTGAGACAACAAAAGCTTTATACTAATCTGAAGAAGTGTGATTTTTTTACATATAGTGTGGTGTTTTGGGGATATGTTGTTTCGAAAAATGAAATCATGATAGATTAAAGTAAGGTAGAAGCTATTCTTAATTGGTCAACACCTGCTTTATTGCATGATGTGAGGAGTTTCCATGGCTTAACTTCCTTTTACAAAAGATTCATCAAGGGTTTCAGCTCTATTGTTGCTCCAATCACTGAATGCCTGAAAGATGATAAATTCAAATGAACTAGTGAGGCTAATGATGCTTTTGAGTAATTAAAAAGAAAGATGACCGAAGCTCCTATCTTAGTACTACCTAATTTTGACAAGGTGTTTGAGGTTAAATGTGATGCCTCTGATATAGGAATTAGTATTGTTTTGAGTCAAGATGAAAAGCTCATTGCTTTTTTTAGTGAGAAGTTGAATGAAACAAGGAGATATTCTACCTATGATAAGGAGTTCTATACCATTTATTGAGCTTTATCTCATTGGAGTTAGTATCTTCTTGCCAAGCCATTTGTCCTATATTCTGATCATGAGATATTGAAGTTAATTAATTACCAACACAAGCTAAATGAGAGGCATGCAATTTGGGTGGAGTTCTTGCAATCTTATAACTTTACAATTAAGCATAAATCTGTTGTTCAAAACAAAATTGCTAATACATTGAGTAGAAAGCATTCTTTATTATTAGCAATGGAAGTCAAAGTGGTTGGATTTGAAACATTCAAAGATCTCTATGAAAATGATGTGGATTTCAACTCAATATAGCAAAATTGCAAATCAAGTTCTTTTCAATAATTTTTTATTTTTGATGGTTTTTTTTTCCAGCTAATGCCTTGTGTGTTCTATCTTATTCTTTGAGACAAGAAATTCTAGCTGAAGCACATGGTGGTGTTTTGGGAGGATATTTCAGTAGGGACAAGACTCTAGCTCGTGTTTAATCAAATTTTTATTAGCCTAAGATGTTCAAAGATGTGAAGAGACTTGTAAAGCAATGTCAAGTGTGTCATTTGGCAAAAACAAAAAGTCAAAATTCTGGTTTGTATACTTCATTGTCAGTGCCTAATGCTCCATAGGAGGAAGTGAGTCTTGATTTCGTTTTGGGACTGCCAAGAACTCAACGGAACAAGGATTCTATCATAGTTATTGTTGATAGATTTTCAAAGATGTCTCACTTCCGCTTTCGATTGGCATTCTTGTTGGGAAATGAAACAAATAATCTACTCTTAGTAGCACTGATCACCATTGATGAGGATTTGACAACTATTGTCTTACATTATCTTCGAAGGGTCTTTGAAACTATGCAGAGCTCCTTTGCTAGATAGATAAGAGAATTGGGGTACTCGGTTTCGCCCATTCTCTTAAGAGTTGAGAAGGCAAAGATTACTTGACTTCGCCCACCTCCTCGAGGGTCGTACTCCATGCATCGAGCTAGTTACTAGCCTTCGTCTGCTCTTTGCTTACACTTCTGAAGCACTCGAAGTGTTTGCACTCCTTACGTTGAGTTAGTTACTATGATTCACCTTCTCAATACCATCGAACTTCTGGAATGCAAAAATTTTTCACCCTAACTTGGAGCAAGTCTCTTGTAGATTTGGTCGCCTTTAGGATTGTACCGTCTTCTCCATCAACTCTATCGCCTACTCCACTGAGTAGCAAAGGTACAACACCGTGTAATGCCTGCTTCGTTCCTTGGTTGTGCACACTCTTGCACGACCCGAAGTCCTTCACTTTCGGCTATCTTGATGAGAAGCTCGTTGACACCAGTCTTATGAAGTTCCTTGGCCTCTGCCCTTCAACCTTGTCTTAGTACTTGGAGTTTGCCTCTGCATGCTCCACCTCCTCGGCTCCTTTCATGACCAAGTGCTCTCCCTCCATGAGAGCAAGGGATCGATAATTTCACGGAAGTCCCGCCTCTGCGGTACTATGGCGTTGCCATGCCCATGGCCCTACTATCCGTCACCTCGTATCTGCATCCCTTTTCTTCATTATCGGTAGATCTGCCTCTGTGGAACTTCTTCAAGTCCACCTCCATTCTAATCGATACTTTGTTTTGGGTAGCTAAGTCCCTCTGGATTCGTCGTCGCTTCCTCGCCTCTTTCGACCCCCTGCTTCAACACCTCTGTGTTCTCCAAGCAATTCCCCTTGGTCGATGGAAAGACAAACTGCAACTCCCATGCATGGCCTCTGCCATCATGTTGTAAGGTTTGCACCGATTCTGTTCTCCTTAGCTTCCTTGGTAGCAACGTTCGCTTACTCGACCTTGTTCTCTGCCTTGCCGGGCTCCCTTAAGCGAATATAGGCTCTGTAGCAATCCAACTCTCCAGATGTTTCGATCATTCCTCTGCATGATCAAGTCCTCCCATGGGACTCACTAGTACTTGCATTCGAACTTTTCCCTCGGTGGTACATAGCCCCCATATGTTGATAACCAAGGCTTTCATCCGATGCAAAATTCGATGCACGCACGGAAGACCCGCCTCTGCGGTACCATGGCCTTCACTCCTTGAATCCATAGCCCTTCTTGTCATCGTGTTGTTCACCGAAGTAGAGCACCCAATAGCTCTCGATCATTCCTCCATATGATATAGTCTTGCCATCGTGTTGTTCACTGAAGTGGAGCACCCAGTAGCTCTCGATCATACCTCCGTATGATATAGTCCCTCACGGGGCTATATTCGTGTGTATCGCATTGCCACAAACTGTTCCACCATGATCCGTTGCCCTATGTCGCCTCCTGGTGACATCTCCGTTGTATTCTGATCCTTGTGGGATAAACTCAAATTGTGATCCTTTATGTGCGGCCTCTGCCAATACATCGCAAGGTCTCTTCCACCTTCGATTTTGTTCGCTCCTTTTGACAATCGACATTCGTCCATCCACTCTCGGGTCACACTCAGGCAAAACACAACTCTAGGACAGTCCGTTACCTAATAGCTCTCGAAGTCCACCGACTTCGCTGAAATCCTAGGCCTCTGCCCTCACCAGCACAATCTCCGCTGCGCACTGCTTCCTTCATGGCAATTTGAATGGCAGCACTGTGGCATATTCTTCAAGAGTATCCACCTCCGCATCCTCTTGCCCCGTGTTAAGGCCTTCTGAACCGAACTTTGCCTCCGCAAGTTGAGTCTCCTTAGTTCCTCCATCAAATGCTTCTCTGAGATAAGGTGCATATGCCCAGAAGCTCCCTTCGTCTTTGGCACAATGCAAGATGAGTCTGCTCCATTAGAATAAAAGACCCATGGAACAACATGATCCAGCTCTTGTCTCTACAAAAGTTCATGTCCTTGACCTCTATCTAAGGAAAGCTCTATGCCTCCACTCCATGTTCCATCTTCTATGCCAGCTCCCTTCATGCGGCTTGGGTACTTCGCCAAGTTACACCCAAGTTGCTCCACTCCTCGTTTTACATTGAGTTGATGGTGGCCCTCGCGCCCACGGGTCAGCCCTCCCTTAAGTCCGATCTCCATATCAACTCCAAGTGTGTCTTCATTTATGTTGCTTTAGGTCGCTCCCCCACTTGATCTTGCAATGCATCCACCAATGCACTCTCTCAAGCAAGATGATGCGACGACTCCTCACCGCTCGTTCGATCCATTGAGCTTCGTAGAGTTGTTGTTTTTGAGGTACTCCTCCTCAACATGTGCAATCCGTTACACATGATTCTCCCTCTAGAGTGTCTGGACTTATCTCTCCTAGATATATATCTCATTGGAGCAACATCTCTCTTCGTTTCCTTCCCTATAAAAGTTTCGGAGACCACCATCCCCTTGGACTACTCTGACTTGCTGAACTATGCATTGTTTTGCCTCCCGCAAATGCACTTGCTAGATTGCGACTCTACGTCAATACAGTCCCCGCTGCACCACTCAAGGCCTAACAACATGCTGAACTCACTGCACACTTCAGCCTCCCACGGATGTATCCTTTTCATGCCGAGGAGAAAGTTTCAATGCTCCATGGCGTCGAGTTTCAGTCGCATAGTTCTTACATGTGTACCGAATTCTTCGAGTTAGCAATTCCCCTCACCTCTGTGAGCTTTGCACAATTCTTTCGGTTGCTGAGCAACCCATTCCACCTTGCATTGTCTCCTCCTTTACCAAGCGCCTCGCTTGCCTTAAGCACCATCAAGTACGGTTATCAACATCGAGCCGTAGCTCGAACTTAGCCATCCCAACTTTTGTGCGCTATGCATTCTTCCTAGCTTGCTTGTCCTTGTGGTGCTTCTTGTGTGAAGGGTTGGCCATTCCTCCAAATGCCAATCTCAGATGCCCGCTCCTTTGAGCGACTCCTTTTCCTTACATCCCCATGCCCATTTTCCCCAAAACGGTCGCGCATGCTGGCTGCCCTCAACGCAGCCCCGTTAGGTCCCCCACGTTTGCATGCCAAGTGTTTCTATGAGTGCTTGTCTCGCTCTGATACCATCTATCATAGACTTAGCTGGTTTTACCTAAGTCGTGCGGCACCCTTGAGTATTCGTCCGCAAAGGTCAGCCTCCCCGAAACCTCCCATGGTCCCTTAGGACCTACAAAAGATAAAACATGTTAGAGAAAGCGCCTCACTCGGGATCTACAAGTAAACATTTCAAAAAACACTTCATAGCCAATGCAAATTACAAACAGACTTTACAAGCTCTGAACGATTGCACAATAAAGGGTCAAAATGGTCCACTACAAACCGAATATCTCTCACAAGTGCCCACATGACACAACCTTTATTTACAAGCCTAAAACGGCCACCAAACCCAACTAAAATGGGGTTGTTAAGCCTTTGAACGTCCCTCTACATGCTGTGCAAAGCATGAACTAAAAGACACGGACATACATAAGTATGACATCAAACATCCTGTTTAGAATTATGTCCGTCACACTATGCATGAAGGGTTGTTTTATGCACTAGTACTTATTTTGATGTTTTAGGATTAGAAAGGAATTTAGGAACTGATGATATTGGCAAAAGCTCTCTTAGAGTTTTCTCTTCAACTCTGTATCTCTTGAATGCTTTCTTGAGTGGTGAGTCTTTTGTTTTCAGTTCTGTATCCTTGTTTATTATCCTTGGGGTGATGAACTTTCTGTATCCCTTTGTGATTTTAAACTTGGTAGTGAGCTATTTTTTTATTTTATTAAAGTATTATCGTGAGTTTATTCCTTTTATATTTGAGAAACTTATTCCAGCAAATACAACTGTACTATCAGCTTTCTTTTAAAATCTATTCCGCATTACCCCGATATCATGATGTATGCGAACATCAAGCTCAATGGCCAAACAACTCATGTAATAGTGGACATGGGTGCTACCCATAATTTCATCGCTGACCGTGAAGCAAGATGACTAGGACTGAATCTAGAGAAAAGCTCAAGTCAAATGAAGGCGATAAACTCAAAGGCTAAGTAGATCTTTGGGTTGGCGAAAGGGGTCTCTATCTAAATTAGGATGTGGAGCAAAAGCACCAACATGATAGCATTGCTGTTGGACAACTTCTAAGTGATCGTCGGAATAGAGTTCATGCACATAGTCA
The DNA here is from genome assembly GCF_036884655.1 of Musa acuminata AAA Group. NCBI lineage: Eukaryota > Viridiplantae > Streptophyta > Magnoliopsida > Zingiberales > Musaceae > Musa > Musa acuminata. Next base: position 29,592,055 of record NC_088331.1, on the reverse strand, counting down.
AGATGGTGCCAATGTCACTTCTAAACTCCCTATGTCTGATGGGAGGTGACGACCTCTGCATGGTTCCAGTTTCTCGAGGAACCAAGGACCTATAACAACTATCAGCATTACAATTGAAGAAGGGGTGTGGAAAGGTAAATTAACTTTTGTAGATACAAACTTGATATAGAGCCTGCTCGAGAACCTATTATAGTGGCAAATGTTTTGAAGTTCGCAGATGCTATGCTACTTGAGTTGCCGAAAACTTTACCTCTACATAGAGGCATGGATCATTGCTTCGAGCTAGAGCCAGGACTGAAGCCTCAAAGCAATTAAATAAATGGTTAAGCAATGGTCTCATATGCAGTTCCAAAGCACCATTTGAAGCTCCAGTTCTCTTCCAGAACAAACAAGATGGAAAACGACATTCTCAAGAAGAATACCTTATTCGTGAAAAGAGAAAGTGCTACTTCACTCAGACGGAGATTTTATTCTTGGGGCACCAAGACGATGGGGATCAATTCAGGTGGATAAATCGCAAGTGCTGGCTATGACAAAGTAGAGAATACCAAAGATGGTACTAGAGCTGAGATCCTTCCTTAGTTTCATCAACCATTATCAATACATATATGGATACTTGAAGCACACATCTTCACTAACAGAGTTGCTAAAGGAGCAGCCTTGGCAATTGTCAAACAAATGTGAAATGACATGCCAAGACCTAAAGGCTGTTGTGTTAGAAGAACCAGTGTTCAAATTGTCGAACTATGGGAAGTCTTTCGAAGTCCACACAAATACTTTGAACTTTGCTATTGGAGAAGTACTAATGCAAGCGGGTCACCTAGTGCCCTACGAGAATCGTAAGCTCAATAAGACCGAGCGACGATATCTAGTGCACGAGAAGAAGATAACAGTGGTGGTCCATTGTCTACAAGTGTGGCGGAAGCCAGTGGGCCTTTTGGAGCCATTACCTGTACTAGAAAGGCTATTGGAGAGCATTTCGTTAAACTTCATATTAAGCTTGTTGATAGTAAGGGGACTTGGATCGAGATACTTATGGTGGTCAATCAGTTCTCAAAGTATGCAACATTTATCGTTGCACCCTACACTACTAAACGGAGGAGGCGGCCAAGTTGATGATAAAGAATGTGGTGAAGAATACGACCAAGTTATTGCACTCCTACATTGCTCAATGACCAAGAAGCATGGTTCTTGGGGCGGTTCTTACGATATGAAGAAGCAGTCATCAAAGCCTACCAGCAAGCGTCGACGAGGGCGTCGACAGTTTAAGTTGGGGAGAAAATCACAAATAGCCATCGTACACTCATAACACCTTCATCAACAGACCGTTTGTCGCTTTTGCTTGCTTATAAACTTGTTAGCAGTGTGTTTTGCCTTGTTTTTGTGTGTTTTTGCTTGAAAACTATAAGCAGGAATAATTTGCAGAGCTGTAGAGCGACTGCTTACCAGAATGGGCAAAACTATCCCAAAATGGTCGATTTTTCACATGCCATGACTTGTTTTGTGCAAGCTACTGTGCAGTGTGAAACCAGAACGCTAGAACTACCCGGGTGGCACAAGATTAGATGAGAGTTTGAGGTAGTGTTAGGTGTTGATTGGATTCAGAAGTTCGCACATAAAACCTATAAGAACTTGACAATGGGCCTGATACCCGATGAGCAATCGTTTGTGGACTTGCGACTATTTATTTACCTTTTAAAGTATATATTTTCCCTTTCTCTCTTGCACACTAAGTGTTTGCTGAATTGCTTATAAAGTTATCCTCTTTGCAAGATGTTGCACTTGTTCGTCACTTATTTTTTGAAATAATCAATTTGCTCTTTTATAAGTCCTTTGGATCCTGAGCGAGGTTACATCTAAGCTAATCCTTTGCTGATCCTGAGCAAGGAAGTGGGTTTGTCCTTTGTGACACTGAAAATTTGTTGGTCACAACATTGATAACACTGGCCCATTTTGGATCAAATTCACATGCCACATAGACTGCAATGTGCAGCAAAAACCCAAAAACTATCAGCACCCTAGAACCTTGAGTGGCATAGGACTGGATGTGCCTCCAATAAGCAGGTTGGTCCCTCACCATGCTCCATAAACTCGTCGTGCAGCTGTGACATGGGCATAACTTGCTTCTTTTGAACTGTGACACTATAATGGAACTTTTCAGTGCTGATACATGGGTTTGCGCTAGGGCTCCTTAGAACCAGGTAGGTTGCAATGGATGTTAGAAGCACAAATTTCTATAATATGCTTTACTTGCCATAACAAACTTGCATAAAATTCCTTACGAGGACCGGTGGTGAAGAGGTAGGGACCTCTGAAATTTTAACTAGTAAATAATAAAAGATACTTGCATGATATGCCCTACATGGATCTCAATTGCAAGAAAATATCTAAGTATGTATCCTAACTCCAAGTAATTCTTCTGAGATATTATTGCTTCCTTTTGTTGTATTCTCTGCAAAAGTGCACTGATGGTAAGTTCTGTCGTGTGTTGCAAGAGATTTAATAGCAGCTACCTCTAGATATCCCATTTACCAGATCGTAAAAAAACGAAGACTGTGCCCTCATATGTTTTCTTTTGCAACCTTCAGTTTCTTCAACATGTTCTCCCATGTCTTGATCTTGTATAACTTTGAATTTCTCTGGTTTACCATGTCACGACCCGGGACTGATGAGTTAACTGGCCAATAACTCCATTTTGGTCTTCAACGGCGGACCAAAATGCTTAAGCGGGAGGTTACGTAGTACACTCATCAAGCCCTTATAAGCTAATCATACACATTCCCCACTTCCGATGTGGGACTAATGGGATATTACATTATCCCCAACCCAATTAGCTTGACGTCCTCATTAAGGCCCGACATATCCCAGATCGAACCCTAGCATAGTGCATGTGAGGTTTAACTCAGTAGTGGCTCCACGCCGTGATGAGTTCTCTGACTCCATCCACGGGTAGCCCTTTCCTACTCGAGCCCTCTCACCCTGCCCTAATGCTAGGTCGGCTCTGATACCAAATGTCACGACCCGGGTCTGATGAGTTAACTGGCCAATAACTTCATTTTGGTCCTCAACGAATGTCACGACCCGGGACTAATGAGTTAACTGGCCAATAACTCCATTTTGGTCCTCAACGGCGGACCAAAATGCTTAAGCGGGAGGTTACGTAATACACTCATCAGGCCCTTATAAGCTAATCATACACATTCCCCACTTCCGATGTGGGACTAATGGGATATTACACTATCCCCAACTCAATTAGCTTGACGTCCTCGTCAAGGCCCGACATAACCCAGATCGAACCCTAGCATAGTGCATGTGAGGTTTAACTCAGTGGTGGCTCCACGCCGTGATGAGTTTTCTGACTCCATCCACGGGTAGCCCTTTCCTACTCGAGCCCTCTCACCCTGCCCTAATGCTAGGTCGGCTCTGATACCAAATGTCACGACCCGGGACTAATGAGTTAACTGGCCAATAACTCCATTTTGGTCCTCAACGAATGTCACGACCCGGGACTAATGAGTTAACTGGCCAATAACTCCATTTTGGTCTTCAACGGCGGACCAAAATGCTTAAGCGGGAGGTTACGTAGTACACTCATCAAGCCCTTATAAGCTAATCATACACATTCCCCACTTCCGATGTGGGACTAATGGGATATTACATTATCCCCAACCCAATTAGCTTGACGTCCTCATTAAGGCCCGACATATCCCAGATCGAACCCTAGCATAGTGCATGTGAGGTTTAACTCAGTAGTGGCTCCACGCCGTGATGAGTTCTCTGACTCCATCCACGGGTAGCCCTTTCCTACTCGAGCCCTCTCACCCTGCCCTAATGCTAGGTCGGCTCTGATACCAAATGTCACGACCCGGGTCTGATGAGTTAACTGGCCAATAACTTCATTTTGGTCCTCAACGAATGTCACGACCCGGGACTAATGAGTTAACTGGCCAATAACTCCATTTTGGTCCTCAACGAATGTCACGACCCGGGACTAATGAGTTAACTGGCCAATAACTCCATTTTGGTCTTCAACGGCTGTAATATCCCTCGCTTTTAAAAATTATTAATAAAGATTTATATGTAAATTGGAGGACCTATATGTAAATATAGAAATTACAAGGACTAAACTGCTAAGTTGCAAAAAAAGAAAAAAAAAGGGAAAACCGAAAATTCGGTATTATCCCACCGCCTCCCACGCACTCTGTTTCTTCCAGAAACAGAGAGAGCGGTGGGGCGTGAGGAGAAGAAGGAGAGTGGTAGAAGAAGAGAGGAAGAAGAGGGAGAAGAGAAGAAGAAGAAGAAGAAGAAGAAGAAGAAGAGGGAAAAGAAGAGAGGAGGAAGAAGAGGGAGTAGAGAAGAAGAAGAAGGAGAAGAAGAAGAAGAGGAGGTGGCTGCAGCGAGGGCTGCAGCGAGAAGCTGTGGGGCGTGGGGAGAAGAAGAGAAGAAGAAGAGGGAGAAGAGAAGAAGAAGAAGAAGAAGAAGAGAAGAGGATAGCTGCGGCAAGGCTGCAGCGAGGAGGTGTGGGGTTGGGGAGGAAAAGGGAAGAGGAGAAGAAGAGGGAAAAGAGAGCGAAGAGGGAGAGGAGCGAGAGGTGGCAGCAGCTAGGGCTGCAGCACCTCTGTTTCCTGCAGGTGGAAACAGAGGAGAGGTGTGGGGCGTTCGAAGAGGAGAAGAAGAAGAAGAGGAAGAGAAGAGGAAGAGGAAGCAGGGGAAGAGGTTGTGATACCTCTGTTTCCTGCAGAGGAAACAGAGGAGAGGGTGTGGGTGACGTCGGGGAGAAGAAGGGGAGGAAGGAGAAGAAGAGAAGAAGAAGAAAGGAAGGAAAAGGAAGAGGAGAAGGGAAGAAAGTAGCTGCGGCTGCGGTTGTGGCAGCTGCAGCTGTGGCAGGGAAAGAAGAAGAGAAAGGAAGAAGGGGAGGAGAGGAAGAAGAGTAGGGGCTGCGGCTGCGGCGATGGCAGCTGCAGTTGGAAGAGAAGAAGGAGAGGAAGATGAGCAGGGGAGGAAGAAAAGGCTGTGGCCGTGGCTGAGGCTGCGACTGCAGCATGCAGCTGGGAAAGAAGAGAAGGAAAGGAAGAAGAAGAGAAAGGAAGAAGGGAAGGAGAGGAAGAAGAGAAGGGGCTGCGGCTGCGGCGATGGCAGCTGCAGTTGGAAGAGAAGAAGGAGAGGAAGATGAGCAGGGGAGGAAGAAAAGGCTGTGGCCGTGGCTGAGGCTGCGACTGCAGCACGCAGCTGGGAAAGAAGAGAAGGAAAGGAAGAAGAAGAGAAAGGAAGAAGGGAAGGAGAGGAAGAAGAGAAGGGGCTACGGCTGCGGCGATAGCAGCTGCAGTTGGAAAAGAAGAAGGAGAGGAAGATGAGCAGGGGAGGAAGAAGAGGTTGCGAGTGTGGTGGCTGCGGCCGTGGCTGCGACTCCGGCTGCGGCTGCAACGTTGGCTGCGGTAGCTGCGGCAGCGGTGGTGGCTGCAGTAGCTGCAGCAGCTGCGTTTGGGAAAGAAAAAAAGAAGGAACGAGAGTAAGAGAGAGCAGGTGACTGTGCTTCGATGTTCGACACGTGGGTGTAGTTGCGAAGAAAGGAAGAAAACGGGAGCACAAAACGAAACAGAGAGAGGACACGGAGAAAAAGTAGAAGGATTTGGGCTGGCACCTTCTTTGGATCTTCGGATCGAAATCATTGAAAGGCAAGTTTTCTGATTCTTCCTATTGCAAGTTTCCCATTTGTTTCGATCCTTTCTATTGCAAGTTCCCTGATCGTTTCTCCTATAATTGCTTTGATATTTCTTATTGCAAGTTTCCCACTTGTTTCGATCCTTTCTATTGCAAGTTCCCTGATCGTTTCTCCTATAATTGCTCTGATATGTCTTATTGCAAGTATCCTGATCTTCCTCACTGCCATTTTTATCTCTACATTTGCTTTGATTATGAGGAACTTTGAATTGTACTAGCCTTGCATTTGTTATATCTCCTGTTTACATGTAACGATTCGAATCTGTGCAACTTTTGAGATTCTGATCTTTTGATACCGAACTGCCTATAAGACTTTGTGGAAACTCTGATTTGTTCAAAACTGATTTCATTGGAAACTAGACTCGTAGACCTTTCTTTGATATATGGATTGAAAGATTTGGAATCCAAACACCTGCCCAGTTATCTGTTGAATCTGACATTATGAATTCTGCCAACAGAGATTTTGTTCTATGACTCTTGCTTACCAAATTATTTGTAACTCTCTCTGTTGGACAGTTCAATTCATATGAAGCCTGTCTTATCTGAAAATATTATCCAATGATTATTTCTGAGTAAATTGGAGCACGATTGATAGTTTGAATCATTTGTTCAATGTGCCTTCTGTATTCTGCCAGAAATCGAGCTTTGGTCGATTTCTCATATTCTGGTTTCATTCCTTTGGAAATTGATATCCTTTAGCCTTCTTATTCAATTGAGCTTTATATTACTACTTTGAATTCTTGTATGCTCTTGTCCTTAAAATTATTGCATTCTTGAAAATTGTTGTGTAACGTTTATGCTATATCGTATTGACTCATATAGGCACATGTATATCCTATTGTTCCGCATTTGCTTTCGATTTGTGCCTATTCCAGTTTCATTCCTTTGGATATTGAATTCATCAAATCTTCTTATTGAATTGAGTTATTTGTGATTGCTTGGATTCCATATGTGCCCTTGCTTTCAATTCCCTTCAAATCTGAATATACTTGTGAAAGATTATTGCTTACTTCGGATTGACTCGTAAAGGCACATGTACGTTTGTTGTTCCGCGTGTGCTTCCGATATATGCTACTTATTGTTGAAACTGTCCTTTTGTACTCTGGTGTGTGGGATCGTCTGGACCTTTGCCAGAAATGGTAAAAGGTATGCGCTGATTTGCCCGCTTTGTGGGGTCCCGCTTTGTGGGATATTCTGGTATGCGCGATTTGCCCGCTTTGTGGGGTCCCGCTTTGTGGGATATTCTGGTATGCGCTTATTTGCCCGCTTTGTGGGGTCCCGCTTTGTGGGATATTCTGGTATGCGCTATTTGCCCGCTTTGTGGGGTCCCGCTTTGTGGGATATTCTGGTATGCGCTTATTTGCCCGCTTTGTGGGGTCCCGTTATGTGGGATATTGTAGACTTTTGTCAGGTGGTCATTCAGAAATGGATGAATCACATTCTGACTGAGATCCCACTACACCTTCTGTATGTTTGATATGATATCCAGAGCTTTGGTTATGTGTTTCTGTACATGCTTTGGATAAGATTGATATGTTTGCAACGTCAAAGACGACGTTTGAGCTTCTGTACGATATTTGTTTTCGATATGCTCTGAAATGCTTCATTCACTGATGATATGCTTCGAAATGTTCCATATGCCGTTGATATGCTCCGGAACATTTCATATGCCATTGATATGTTCCAATTACTCTGTGCTCCATTTGCTATGAACAGATATGTTCTGAAATGTCCTATCTGCCATTGATATGTTCCAATTACTCTGTGCTCCATTTGCTATGAACTGATATGTTCTGAAATGTCCTATCTGCCATTGATATGTTCCAATTGCTCTGTGCTCCATTTGCTATGAACTGATATGTTCTGAAATATCCTATCTGCCATTGATATGTTCCAATTACTCTGTGCTCCATTTGCTATGAACTGATATGTTCTGAAATGTCCTATCTGCCATTGATATGTTCCAATTGCTCTGTGCTCCATTTGCTATGAACTGATATGTTCTGAAATATCCTATCTGCCATTGATATGTTCCAATTACTCTGTGCTCCATTTGCTATGAACTGATATGTTCTGAAATGTCCTATCTGCCATTGATATGTTCCAATTACTCTATGCCCCATTCGTTATGGATCAAATATGTTTTTGAATGACATGATACGTATGATTTGGTATCTATTGAGATGGTATCCTTGAGAATTCTTGTATTCTGCCTTGCATTATGATACCTTACTCGTTTGAAACCGTTCCTTTTGTTCTGAATATGCTTTGTCACTTGCTGAGCCGTTTTTGGCTCACTCCGTTGTTATATAAATCTTTCAGGTCAGCTTGTCACTCTTCGAGATGTTTGATTTGGGCTGAGGCAATGGATAGCTATTCAGAATAATGGGCAAGTCTGGTTGGTTATTACGATATTGTTGTATAAGTATGTCTTGTATATAATGAAATGTTGTCGATGAACCGAAATAGATATACTGTGTCCAAGTGTTAGGAGATCTCTCTTATTTGGAATTTCAGAATGTTAAGTCTAATTTATGGTGATATGAACTTGTGGTGAATAGTTGGAGTTCTGATTGTATAATTTATTTAGCTTGTGGATTTATAAATGTTGTTCATGTTTGTCAAGTTGGCTTGGGTTGCCATAAATGTGAATTATCGAGTGATGTGATATATGATTATAACTGCACAGGTTTTATAGATGTGAATATGAATAGAATGTTTTCAGTGTCCTCAAACGTTAGTTTGGATCCTGGATTGGTCTGTGACGAAAATTTTAAAAATCATGGATATTTTGAGGGGCGTGACAGAGGTGGTATCAGAGCATTGTTTGAGGATTACTGAAATATTTGATATGTTGACGTGCAAAATATATTGAGGTCTAATGAACTATAGTGATTGGTGGAAATTTTCTTTGATGTATTTTAGGAATCTGGGATGATGAGGACATTTAGTCCTCCTATTTCATTGTTTCTGATTAATTAAGGGGAATGAAAGGATTGATTGGGGATATTGAATCAGAGTGGCGTAGCGGAAGCATGGTGGACCTAATTTCATTGGTGGTAGAAAAATGAATGATGCAAACAGAGAAGATATTTGATGTACAAAATTATTTTGATGATTAAAAGATTTCTTTTGCCACCTTATATTGGAAGTAGAGGCTGATTATTATTGGCAACAATGAAAAGAATTTTTGGAAATCAGTGACAAGAATGATAAGGACAAGTTTACCAACAAGAATATGATTGGAAATGAATCAGAAAGTAATGACAAGAGGGTCAAGACATTTGGATTTGAAAAGGAAAGTCACCACCAAAGACTTAATCATGTGTGAATTACAAGTTAAATTATGAAACAAGTCTGTGTTTTCGGGTGATTGGAGTCTATTTTGCTTGTAGAAAGTTGGATCATAAAATAAAAGTTTGCCCTTTGAACAAGAAGAAAGAGTCACTGCCTCCTAAATCATCAGCCCATGTAAGAGTGTATGCTATCACTGAATATGATTCTGAAACTTCTGAATTAGTGGTCAAAGGTATTATGCATGTTTATGAAAGAATGCAAATATTTCTTCGACCATGGGTCCAATCTACGATTTGATTCGTAATATTTTGCTTATCACTTGGGTATTCAACCTAGACCACTACATTATGTGCTATAAGTAAATACGATCATTGGAGATTCTTTGATAACGAAGTTGAATCTGGTCCTCTTGTCTGATTCTTATTGGAGAACTTGAATTTATGCTGATTTAGTTCTCCTAGAGATTTGGAGTTTTGATATTATACTTGGTATGGATTGGCTATCTTCCTAACATACCAGTATGGATTGGTATATAACAAATGATCACTTTTTGCATATTTGATCAGCCGATCTTTTATTTTGAGAGTATTGGACATTATTTATCTCCTTGCCTAATGTATCCCAGGATGACTTGTTTGGATTACCTCCAAATGTGATTTTGCTTTTGATTTGGTCCTTGGGACAATCCTAAAATCTAAGCCTCTCTACAGAAAGATATCATTTGAGTAAGTGGAATTAGAAAAGCAACTACAAGGATTATTAAATGAGGATTTTATTTGGCTTAATATTTCATCATGGGGTGCTCCGGTGTTAGTTAAAAGATGGATGGAACATTGAGGCTTTGTATTGATTATAGATAGTTGATTTAGGTGACCATCAAAAAACGAGTATTTTCTAAAGTGACCACTTGTTTGATTAACTGCAGGGTGCACAAGTATTTTAAAAGATTGTTTGAAGGTCGGGTTACCGTCTATTGAGGATCAAGGAGGAGAATATTTCGGTCACTCGTGGATAATTATGTAATTGTATTGTATTGATGAAACTATTTAAGAGTAGGAGGAGGAAATAAAGATATCATAATCCTCATCTTTTCATCGATTGAGCTATGATCAATTTAGAGGACTAAATTTTCTTTCAAGGGAGGGAGAGTGTAATATCCCTCGCTTTTAAAAATTATTAATAAAGATTTATATGTAAATTGGAGGACCTATATGTAAATATAGAAATTACAAGGACTAAACTGCTAAGTTGCAAAAAAAGAAAAAAAAAGGGAAAACCGAAAATTCGGTATTATCCCACCGCCTCCCACGCACTCTGTTTCTTCCAGAAACAGAGAGAGCGGTGGGGCGTGAGGAGAAGAAGGAGAGTGGTAGAAGAAGAGAGGAAGAAGAGGGAGAAGAGAAGAAGAAGAAGAAGAAGAAGAAGAAGAAGAGGGAAAAGAAGAGAGGAGGAAGAAGAGGGAGTAGAGAAGAAGAAGAAGGAGAAGAAGAAGAAGAGGAGGTGGCTGCAGCGAGGGCTGCAGCGAGAAGCTGTGGGGCGTGGGGAGAAGAAGAGAAGAAGAAGAGGGAGAAGAGAAGAAGAAGAAGAAGAAGAAGAGAAGAGGATAGCTGCGGCAAGGCTGCAGCGAGGAGGTGTGGGGTTGGGGAGGAAAAGGGAAGAGGAGAAGAAGAGGGAAAAGAGAGCGAAGAGGGAGAGGAGCGAGAGGTGGCAGCAGCTAGGGCTGCAGCACCTCTGTTTCCTGCAGGTGGAAACAGAGGAGAGGTGTGGGGCGTTCGAAGAGGAGAAGAAGAAGAAGAGGAAGAGAAGAGGAAGAGGAAGCAGGGGAAGAGGTTGTGATACCTCTGTTTCCTGCAGAGGAAACAGAGGAGAGGGTGTGGGTGACGTCGGGGAGAAGAAGGGGAGGAAGGAGAAGAAGAGAAGAAGAAGAAAGGAAGGAAAAGGAAGAGGAGAAGGGAAGAAAGTAGCTGCGGCTGCGGTTGTGGCAGCTGCAGCTGTGGCAGGGAAAGAAGAAGAGAAAGGAAGAAGGGGAGGAGAGGAAGAAGAGTAGGGGCTGCGGCTGCGGCGATGGCAGCTGCAGTTGGAAGAGAAGAAGGAGAGGAAGATGAGCAGGGGAGGAAGAAAAGGCTGTGGCCGTGGCTGAGGCTGCGACTGCAGCATGCAGCTGGGAAAGAAGAGAAGGAAAGGAAGAAGAAGAGAAAGGAAGAAGGGAAGGAGAGGAAGAAGAGAAGGGGCTGCGGCTGCGGCGATGGCAGCTGCAGTTGGAAGAGAAGAAGGAGAGGAAGATGAGCAGGGGAGGAAGAAAAGGCTGTGGCCGTGGCTGAGGCTGCGACTGCAGCACGCAGCTGGGAAAGAAGAGAAGGAAAGGAAGAAGAAGAGAAAGGAAGAAGGGAAGGAGAGGAAGAAGAGAAGGGGCTACGGCTGCGGCGATAGCAGCTGCAGTTGGAAAAGAAGAAGGAGAGGAAGATGAGCAGGGGAGGAAGAAGAGGTTGCGAGTGTGGTGGCTGCGGCCGTGGCTGCGACTCCGGCTGCGGCTGCAACGTTGGCTGCGGTAGCTGCGGCAGCGGTGGTGGCTGCAGTAGCTGCAGCAGCTGCGTTTGGGAAAGAAAAAAAGAAGGAACGAGAGTAAGAGAGAGCAGGTGACTGTGCTTCGATGTTCGACACGTGGGTGTAGTTGCGAAGAAAGGAAGAAAACGGGAGCACAAAACGAAACAGAGAGAGGACACGGAGAAAAAGTAGAAGGATTTGGGCTGGCACCTTCTTTGGATCTTCGGATCGAAATCATTGAAAGGCAAGTTTTCTGATTCTTCCTATTGCAAGTTTCCCATTTGTTTCGATCCTTTCTATTGCAAGTTCCCTGATCGTTTCTCCTATAATTGCTTTGATATTTCTTATTGCAAGTTTCCCACTTGTTTCGATCCTTTCTATTGCAAGTTCCCTGATCGTTTCTCCTATAATTGCTCTGATATGTCTTATTGCAAGTATCCTGATCTTCCTCACTGCCATTTTTATCTCTACATTTGCTTTGATTATGAGGAACTTTGAATTGTACTAGCCTTGCATTTGTTATATCTCCTGTTTACATGTAACGATTCGAATCTGTGCAACTTTTGAGATTCTGATCTTTTGATACCGAACTGCCTATAAGACTTTGTGGAAACTCTGATTTGTTCAAAACTGATTTCATTGGAAACTAGACTCGTAGACCTTTCTTTGATATATGGATTGAAAGATTTGGAATCCAAACACCTGCCCAGTTATCTGTTGAATCTGACATTATGAATTCTGCCAACAGAGATTTTGTTCTATGACTCTTGCTTACCAAATTATTTGTAACTCTCTCTGTTGGACAGTTCAATTCATATGAAGCCTGTCTTATCTGAAAATATTATCCAATGATTATTTCTGAGTAAATTGGAGCACGATTGATAGTTTGAATCATTTGTTCAATGTGCCTTCTGTATTCTGCCAGAAATCGAGCTTTGGTCGATTTCTCATATTCTGGTTTCATTCCTTTGGAAATTGATATCCTTTAGCCTTCTTATTCAATTGAGCTTTATATTACTACTTTGAATTCTTGTATGCTCTTGTCCTTAAAATTATTGCATTCTTGAAAATTGTTGTGTAACGTTTATGCTATATCGTATTGACTCATATAGGCACATGTATATCCTATTGTTCCGCATTTGCTTTCGATTTGTGCCTATTCCAGTTTCATTCCTTTGGATATTGAATTCATCAAATCTTCTTATTGAATTGAGTTATTTGTGATTGCTTGGATTCCATATGTGCCCTTGCTTTCAATTCCCTTCAAATCTGAATATACTTGTGAAAGATTATTGCTTACTTCGGATTGACTCGTAAAGGCACATGTACGTTTGTTGTTCCGCGTGTGCTTCCGATATATGCTACTTATTGTTGAAACTGTCCTTTTGTACTCTGGTGTGTGGGATCGTCTGGACCTTTGCCAGAAATGGTAAAAGGTATGCGCTGATTTGCCCGCTTTGTGGGGTCCCGCTTTGTGGGATATTCTGGTATGCGCGATTTGCCCGCTTTGTGGGGTCCCGCTTTGTGGGATATTCTGGTATGCGCTTATTTGCCCGCTTTGTGGGGTCCCGCTTTGTGGGATATTCTGGTATGCGCTATTTGCCCGCTTTGTGGGGTCCCGCTTTGTGGGATATTCTGGTATGCGCTTATTTGCCCGCTTTGTGGGGTCCCGTTATGTGGGATATTGTAGACTTTTGTCAGGTGGTCATTCAGAAATGGATGAATCACATTCTGACTGAGATCCCACTACACCTTCTGTATGTTTGATATGATATCCAGAGCTTTGGTTATGTGTTTCTGTACATGCTTTGGATAAGATTGATATGTTTGCAACGTCAAAGACGACGTTTGAGCTTCTGTACGATATTTGTTTTCGATATGCTCTGAAATGCTTCATTCACTGATGATATGCTTCGAAATGTTCCATATGCCGTTGATATGCTCCGGAACATTTCATATGCCATTGATATGTTCCAATTACTCTGTGCTCCATTTGCTATGAACAGATATGTTCTGAAATGTCCTATCTGCCATTGATATGTTCCAATTACTCTGTGCTCCATTTGCTATGAACTGATATGTTCTGAAATGTCCTATCTGCCATTGATATGTTCCAATTGCTCTGTGCTCCATTTGCTATGAACTGATATGTTCTGAAATATCCTATCTGCCATTGATATGTTCCAATTACTCTGTGCTCCATTTGCTATGAACTGATATGTTCTGAAATGTCCTATCTGCCATTGATATGTTCCAATTGCTCTGTGCTCCATTTGCTATGAACTGATATGTTCTGAAATATCCTATCTGCCATTGATATGTTCCAATTACTCTGTGCTCCATTTGCTATGAACTGATATGTTCTGAAATGTCCTATCTGCCATTGATATGTTCCAATTACTCTATGCCCCATTCGTTATGGATCAAATATGTTTTTGAATGACATGATACGTATGATTTGGTATCTATTGAGATGGTATCCTTGAGAATTCTTGTATTCTGCCTTGCATTATGATACCTTACTCGTTTGAAACCGTTCCTTTTGTTCTGAATATGCTTTGTCACTTGCTGAGCCGTTTTTGGCTCACTCCGTTGTTATATAAATCTTTCAGGTCAGCTTGTCACTCTTCGAGATGTTTGATTTGGGCTGAGGCAATGGATAGCTATTCAGAATAATGGGCAAGTCTGGTTGGTTATTACGATATTGTTGTATAAGTATGTCTTGTATATAATGAAATGTTGTCGATGAACCGAAATAGATATACTGTGTCCAAGTGTTAGGAGATCTCTCTTATTTGGAATTTCAGAATGTTAAGTCTAATTTATGGTGATATGAACTTGTGGTGAATAGTTGGAGTTCTGATTGTATAATTTATTTAGCTTGTGGATTTATAAATGTTGTTCATGTTTGTCAAGTTGGCTTGGGTTGCCATAAATGTGAATTATCGAGTGATGTGATATATGATTATAACTGCACAGGTTTTATAGATGTGAATATGAATAGAATGTTTTCAGTGTCCTCAAACGTTAGTTTGGATCCTGGATTGGTCTGTGACGAAAATTTTAAAAATCATGGATATTTTGAGGGGCGTGACAACGGCGGACCAAAATGCTTAAGCGGGAGGTTACGTAGTACACTCATCAAGCCCTTATAAGCTAATCATACACATTCCCCACTTCCGATGTGGGACTAATGGGATATTACATTATCCCCAACCCAATTAGCTTGACGTCCTCATTAAGGCCCGACATATCCCAGATCGAACCCTAGCATAGTGCATGTGAGGTTTAACTCAGTAGTGGCTCCACGCCGTGATGAGTTCTCTGACTCCATCCACGGGTAGCCCTTTCCTACTCGAGCCCTCTCACCCTGCCCTAATGCTAGGTCGGCTCTGATACCAAATGTCACGACCCGGGTCTGATGAGTTAACTGGCCAATAACTTCATTTTGGTCCTCAACGAATGTCACGACCCGGGACTAATGAGTTAACTGGCCAATAACTCCATTTTGGTCCTCAACGGCAGACCAAAATGCTTAAGCGGGAGGTTACGTAATACACTCATCAGGCCCTTATAAGCTAATCATACACATTCCCCACTTCCGATGTGGGACTAATGGGATATTACACTATCCCCAACTCAATTAGCTTGACGTCCTCGTCAAGGCCCGACATATCCCAGATCGAACCCTAGCATAGTGTATGTGAGGTTTAACTCAGTGGTGGCTCCACGCCGTGATGAGTTTTCTGACTCCATCCACGGGTAGCCCTTTCCTACTCGAGCCCTCTCACCCTGCCCTAATGCTAGGTCGGCTCTGATACCAAATGTCACGACCCGGGACTAATGAGTTAACTGGCCAATAACTCCATTTTGGTCCTCAACGAATGTCACGACCCGGGACTAATGAGTTAACTGGCCAATAACTCCATTTTGGTCCTCAACGGCGGACCAAAATGCTTAAGCGAGAGGTTACGTAATACACTCATCAGGCCCTTATAAGCTAATAATACACATTCCCCACTTCCGATGTGGGACTAATGGGATATTACACTATCCCCAACTCAATTAGCTTGACGTCCTCGTCAAGGCCCGACATATCCCAGATCGAACCCTAGCATAGTGTATGTGAGGTTTAACTCAGTGGTGGCTCCACGCCGTGATGAGTTTTCTGACTCCATCCACGGGTAGCCCTTTCCTACTCGAGCCCTCTCACCCTGCCCTAATGCTAGGTCGGCTCTGATACCAAATGTCACGACCCGGGACTAATGAGTTAACTGGCCAATAACTCCATTTTGGTCCTCAACGAATGTCACGACCCGGGACTAATGAGTTAACTGGCCAATAACTCCATTTTGGTCCTCAACGGCGGACCAAAATGCTTAAGCGAGAGGTTACGTAATACACTCATCAGGCCCTTATAAGCTAATCATACACATTCCCCACTTCCGATGTGGGACTAATGGGATATTACACTATCCCCAACTCAATTAGCTTGACGTCCTCGTCAAGGCCCGACATATCCCAGATCGAACCATAGCATAGTGCATGTGAGGTTTAACTCAGTGGTGGCTCCACGCCGTGATGAGTTTTCTGACTCCATCCACGGGTAGCCCTTTCCTACTCGAGCCCTCTCACCCTGCCCTAATGCTAGGTCGGCTCTGATACCAAATGTCACGACCCGGGACTAATGAGTTAACTGGCCAATAACTCCATTTTGGTCCTCAACGGCGGACCAAAATGCTTAAGCGGGAGGTTACGTAGTACACTCATCAGGCCCTTATAAGCTAATCACACACATTCCCCACTTCCGATGTGGGACTAATGGGATATTACATACCAACTGCTGAATCATTAAGTTGTAGATAATTAGTACCATTTGCATCTAAGGTTTTAAATTTCAACTGATATCAGGTTATCAAGTTTTAAACCATATCAACCAAAACACTGATCACTGGCAACCAGCTCTCCCTTTCTTGGCAACCCTCATCCTACTGCTCCGGACAGCCAGAAGCACCTCTTCGCTTGTTTTTATGACAAATTTTTACATCTACTCTCCAATAATTAGATTCAACTTTCTCCATCAAGCACCAATCACCCTCACACTCATTGAAAACCTGTTTAAGTCATGTTATTTCCATGTCCTTCCTTATTTTTCTTGTATTCTTGCAATTAAGAATCAAATATTTTTGTCTTATCTGCCTTCTGTGGCCACTTTGTTCACCCAGTTGTGCCATCAGCACTCAGCATGTTGGTCATACTGAGTGTTGTTAAGGAACAACACCATTATTACACCAAATGGGGGGCAAGGACCAGTACCAATATGACCCTTGACTGTATCTTGCAAGGCACAGGGCAAATTTCTGGATTCATTTTTTCTATACCATATTAAACCATGACCACACTTTGTTTCAATTTCACTATATTCCTACATATTCAGCATTTGATGCTGTCACAGATGGATAAAATATGCTTGCTCAATCGAGTGGTGGAAATACATAGTGAACAAAGAAGAGAAGAATTAAAGAGAAACCAAAACAAGAAGAGAGAAGATTGAGACTTGCAACTAGTGATTCAAAAAACGCTAGACGTCAAAAGGTGCCAAGGTCTCAACATGCCCGAGGTGCTAGGCGCTTGTCCGAATGAAACGAGATGCTCTGAAATATTAAAATATAAAAATATATATAATGCAATTGATAAATATGATTATATGAATAAAAATACGATATTAACTACTGTTAACAGTAGATTATCTACTGTTAACAATAGTTAGAGGGAGAGAAAAGAGTCATCGATAGTGGAAAGTAGGGAAGGAAAGGGCAACAGTGACTGAGGAACTTTTGGACGACAAGAGACAGATATACTAGTATGTTAAATCCTTAAAAGATGGGATAATGTACAGCACAGATATCTATTAAATAATAATCTAAATAGACAATAATATACATGACAATGCTTGACATTCACTTAAAAGGACTAAGTTTTAACTAGCTTACCTATCATATTCATCACCAAAGAATTTATTTTTAGTACATAGTACTTCAAGAATGCAGAAAAGATAACAATAATATATGATAAGGGAAGGTAAAAGCATTATGTTCATTTTGCTGATCATGCTTTGGTACTTGATATTAACCACATAATACAGTATATTTAAAATCTTAGAGTCACCTCATCCATAATAAAAGATCAACATATATGGGTAAAGAAAAGTTCTCTTAAATAACACAAAGTATCAATAACAATCTTAAACATGACTAGAAACATCTGTAATTATTTAAAAGTCAGATACCTTGAGGAAGTATAGGACATGCATCAAGGATGAGGCAAGAAATTTGAAGTATTTGTGCTTTATGGAAGACTAGCCAAACAATTAGATCTGTGTTAGATTTATCCTGATCTCATATTCATATAGAGCAGATCACTCGAGTTGTAAAAGACATGTATATTTACCTTTATTTATGAAGAACATGCAATTACTTCCAAAGACAAAAAATATGCAATGACAATGTCATACTTAGAAGGAAACAAAACAATCGATTGCTTACTAAATATGCAATTACTTAGAACGAAACAAAACAACTTGTATATTTACCTTTATTTATGAAGAACATGAAATTACTTCCAAAGATAAAAAATATGCAATGACAATGTCATACTTAGAAGGAAACAAAACAACAGAGTCCTTACTAAAACATTTTCTGGTGAAGAGGATATTTCAATATCAAAGTTCAATATAAATAACAGTTAACTGGAAAATGTCAAGCTCGCTAAATCTGTACAGTTCATATTGGAGTTTGATATGGATATCTAATCATTGTCATTACCTTCATCAAGATGGAGAGTGTAGGAACCTAGAGGCATATCTCTATCAAGGCTGCGAATCACATTTTCGTCATCCTCTAGCCAAAATGCCCTTTTGGTTCTTAAACCAAATGCAGACTTGATGGCCTCCTTAATTGCCTCGGCAGTGCCATCGATACCAATCCTTCTTGAGTAATCACCCCATTTGACCAAAATAACCCTTCCATCATAGGAGGCATTATTATCTGCTTAGACAGTAGAAATGAACAATCTAGTCAAAACCAGGGATACTAGCAGTACGTCATGCTACATCTGTTGTGTTTACACTGATATATTTGCATATATCACTAGTAATGCATCAAGAAGTTGCATGAATGTTCTGAAGCAGTCAAACCAAAATGTTTCTGTTTTCAAGATGATGTCCAAGAAGAAACAAATAAAAAAGTTGTATATTTCTATTAGAAGACATACAAGGACCTTACCATTCACAGAAGGATCTCGCCAACTCCAAGGATTTACACCACTAGCTGCAACCGCTTCAGCGGCTGTTATGGCAAGTGGATGTCTATCATGCTCCAGAGGTCTGTCCATGTTGAGTGGTGATCTACCGTTTGCTAGAGAATCATGGATATAGCTATTGTTATACACTGAAAAAAGGATATATATATATATATATATATATATATATATATATATATATATAGGCACAAATATTACTCACGGTACAAAAGCTCTTGTAAGTAGCAATACAACTAAGATTACCACCAATAACAGATGATAAGAAAATGAAGAGGATATTTTTACCAGAGGAACCTCTAACAAGAAAATATCTAATAGCAGCTTTATTCTTGACAAAAAGAATTGAAGTCATAGTGGAAGAAATCAGCAAAATAAAGGCTACGGATAGAGAGGCAATGGAACTTGCTACTAGGGAACAACAAGTTCGATGCTTCAGAGAGACAAATTTTACTAAAATTGTTACAAAGTAAGCATATTTCTAAGTTCTAACCCATCAGTCATCAAGTCTTATCTTTTCTCATCATCCAATGTGGGATTAACTAGGGTGTAATAAGCACTACTCGACTTAAATATTTGAGCTCCATATGATCTCCAGACATATAACTCATGTCAGTCACTATAACTCATGTCGGTCAATACAAAGGACTCAGATTGATTCAATGTCATTTATCATAACTTAGTAGCCTACCGGCATGCCTACTTGCAAAAATGGGCCTTCAAAATGAGACCAAACATAAGGGTTCCATTTTTTGTCTCAACCATATGGACCATGTCCAAGCAGGCAAAAACCAGGATAAAGAATATCTCTTTGCCCAAAATCCATATCCAAGCAAAAACTAATATATGGTATTATAACGAAATGAGGTTCAGGTTTTATGCAGTCAAAAAAGTGGGTCTGAATTACCAAGTAAACATCAGATCAGTCTAAGTGGGCTGAGTCCAGGTTATATGTAGTTCTTTATTATTTATCAAAATGAAAATGTGAACTAGCTGTTATACTTAAAGTTTGATGAAAATTTCAGGTCAACCCTATCAAGTTTGAGTAGATTGAAAAAAATAATGACCAACAAAGTACATAGATTAGCCTTCATATCACAACAGTGAAATATCATTAGGTTTAAGTTGTCCAAATGTCAAAATTTTGAGTTATTGAAGGGTTCAGATTTTGATTCTTACAGTACGTCCTAAAGCTATTCAATCAAAATCTGATCCAGACTTGTTGACCTTATGTCACGGACTACCACCGTGTGCCTGCAGGCTGCAACACCTTCGTCAACGGGCCATCGCCACTTATGTTTGCTTGTACAATTGTTTGACACAGTGTTTTGCCTAGTTTTTGTGTTTTTTCCTTGGGTTTTGTAAGCCTAGGCAGTTTGCAAGGCTGCACAGCAACTATTCGCTGAACAGGGCAAACTGAGCCAAGTTTGCCTCGTTTTCACATGTTGCGGCCTGATTTCTCAAGCCTGCTATCACGGATAAAATTGTAAATGGGGTGTTTATTGTAATGCTCATGTATGTTCGTATCTTTCATTTTGTTCATGCTTTGCACAGCATGTAATAGTAGGTTTAGCAGCCCCATTTTGGTTGGTTTTGATAACCGTCTTAGGCGTGCAAACAAAAATTGTCATGTGGGCACTTGTGGGAATTTCGGTCTATAGTGGACCATTTTCGACCCTTTGTTGTGCGACCGTTCAAAACTTGTAAAGTCTGTTTATAATTTACATTGGCTATGAAGTGTTTGTTGAAATGATTGTTTGTGAATCCCGAGTGAAGAACTTTCTCTAACCCGTTTTCTCTTTTGTTGGTCATAAAGGACTATAGGAGTTTCGGGAAGGCTAACCTTTGTGGATGGACATGCAAGGGTGCCGCACGACTTAGGCAAAACCAATTAAGTGCATGACATATAGTATCAGAGCGAGACAAGTACACTTAGAAATACTTGGCATGCAAATGTGGGAGACCTAGCCCCGCTGCGTTGAGGGCAGCTAGCACGTGCGACCGTTTGGGGGAAACAAGCATAGAGATATAGGGAAATGAGTCACTTAGATAAGTGGGCATCTGAGATTGACATTCAGAGGAATGGCTAACCCTTCGCGCGAGAGGCACCATAAGGACAAGTAAGCTGAGAAGAATACGTAGCACACAAAGGTTGGGATGGCTGAGTTTGAGCTATGGCTCGACATTGACAACCATACTTGACGGTGCTCAAGGTAAGCGGGGTGCTTAGTAAAGGATGCGACCATGCAAAGTGGAATGTGTTGCTTGGCAATCGAAAAAGTTGTGTAAAGCTCACAAAGGTGAGAGAAATTGCTAACTCAAAGACCATCCTTAGTATGCATCAGTATCTCAAATGCCTCATGCCACTTGACCACCGTCGTCGTTACCTCCTCCTCGACCACTGCCATCGTTACTCCCCGACCAACAACCTTCCCTCCTTACATCCTTACGCTGCCCTACCTCAACCCCAGCAGTGCACGCACCATCAATTCCTTGTCTCAACCCCGGCCGTTTCAACGTTGCCTCCCTCCTCGCGGCGACGGAAACATGGCAGCAACTCTTCCTCGTAGTGACCGCAGCACTGCCCTCGGCATCCGCTTCCTCGGCAGCTTCGCGTCGATAGTGCTAATGCCCTTGGCCAGACATCAGAAACAAGAACTAAGGATTACAGATTTGCAATCTTACGTAATGGCTACCGATAACTCAGTGAAAGCACAAATGGAAGCATTGGAAATCAGAATTGAGAACTGGCTACAAGAAACACTTAATAATTTCAAAAAGAGCCTATCGGAGAGCCTTATCAAATTTCAA
Organism: Musa acuminata AAA Group; assembly: GCF_036884655.1. NCBI lineage: Eukaryota > Viridiplantae > Streptophyta > Magnoliopsida > Zingiberales > Musaceae > Musa > Musa acuminata. The sequence continues at coordinate 29,570,365 of NC_088331.1, read as the reverse complement.
TAAGATGGGAGCTCAAGTTCTGCGTTGAACAAATTTAGAGATACGGGAAAAGGGCAACAAAATTGTGACACAAACTACCCACGCATTAAGATAGAATTTCCGAGATAGGAAGATAGGGATCCGACCAGTTGGATCTCTAGGGCAGAAAATTTTTTTCGTTTTCATAGGACCCCAGAAGAATCCAAGGTAGAAATAGCCTCAATCCAGCTAGACGGAAATGCAATCCAGTGGTATGATTGGTATGAAACTTATCACAGAGTTTCTTCGTGAGAACAGTTCAAGAGAGGGCTTCTTGTTTGCTTTGGTCCATCTGAATACGAGAATATTGATGGACAACTCGCCAAAATTCGTCAGACTTCTACAGTGTCGGAATATCAGAGCAGGTTTGAAAGATTGTCAAATCAAGCTAGAGATTGGTCTGAACGACAGCTCGTGGGTATATTTATCGAATGACTTAATCTAGATATCCGATGTGAAGTTAAAGCTCGTCAACCCCGTACTATGATCGCTACGATATTATTTGCACGTTTACATAAGGAAAAAATTAGTAGGGAAAATCGTCGAAACAGAAGTGACAACAAACAGATGATCAGCAAGCCAAACGAAACAGAAGCTCAAACGTCGCATTAGACAACAAACACTTGACCACCGCCGTCGTTACCTCCTCCTCGAGCATATCAAAGAAAAAATACGAAACAGAAGCTCAAACGTCGCATTGGACGTTGCACACATTTCATTCTTATCCAAAGCACATATAGAAGCACATAACCAAAGCTCTGGATACCATATCAAATAGATAGAGAGTGATGTGGGATCATAAACATAATATAGCCTATCCATTTCTGAATAACCACCAAACATAATCTAGAGCATCGTGGGCTCTAAGCATATACCCTTTACCATTTTTTATAAAGGTCCAAATAATCCCTTTATCATTTCTAGCAAAGGTCCAAATAATCCCTTTACTATTTTTAGTAAAGGTCCAAATAATCCCACAAACACCAAAGTACAAAAGGGTATTGTGAATAATAAATTAGGACATATCGAAAACACATACGGAACAACGGAATGCATGTGCCTACACGGAACATTGCGATACAAACATGAACTTTACATAATAGATTCAAGTATGCAACAAAAGTATACAGGATTTTAGAGCAATAATGTAAAGCTCAACTGAAGTAAGGATTTTAACTGAAATCAATTTCCTAAGAGATGAAATAAGAATAGGTGAAATCGACCAAAGCTCGATTCTGACAAAATTTGCGAGGCACATTTCTTGAATTGTTTGGATAACCAATTATGCTCAAATTTGCACAAAATAGGTATCATTCGAAAGATATATCAATCTAAATCTAGATAAATCAAGTTTTGTATAAATTGGAGAGTCCATCGTTGAGTTATCAACAGTTTAGTAACCAAAGGTCAGAGAATATTATCTTTGTTTTGCAGAATTCATATGTTGATTTGAATAGATGAATCAATAGTAATTTATGCTCCAAATCATTCAAATCAGATATGCACAGAAAGATCTATGAGTCTAGTTTTTGACAAATCATGTTTTGCATAAATCAGAGTTTTCAACAGAGAGTTATAAGCAAGCCGACAGTCTCTGTTTTATAGATTTCATAGGGTTAGTTGAAATAACAGTTTGGATAGGCAAATAGACTCCAATTTTATCAATCATGATATCAAAAGAAAGATCTGTGAGTTTATCTTCGGATGAATTTGATTTCGCCTGAATCCAAAATCGTTGCAGAAAGTTATGGCTAGAACAATACAGAAAGGTCAATTCGTCGAAAAATTCCATATTCACATTCGCTCTTTGAATCCATAGTCTTTCTTACCGTCATGTTGTTCACCGAAGTGGAGCTCCCAGTAGCTCCCGACCATACCTTCGTATGATCTAATCCCTCACGAGACTAGTTTCGTGTGTATCCAATTACCACGAACTGTTCCACCACGATCCGCTGCACCATGTTGTTGAATCTCGGATTTTGATGATGAAACCAATCAATATGTGTTTATGTTTTAATCTACGTTTTGAGTGACGCAGGATGCTTCGATCAGGATGAGACAATTAAAGCAGGAAAATCATGTTGGGCCAGAGGAATATGTCCGAAGATTGGACGTCGAGCCGGTGGATCGATCGACGTATCGACAGAAGGCTTTGAGCCATAGATTCGGGCATCGGGCCAAGAAGAGCGGACATTGCGCTAAGGATATCAGAGTTGTGGAGTCAACTGGCCGATTGGGCAATAGGCCGCAGGAGAGGACGATGCGCCGAAGAATCGGATGAAGCGTCGAGGGACCAATAACATACCGGACAACTTGATTAGATGCCTAGGATTAATTGTCTAGATCGAAGTGTGTTTTACATGTGCAGGATTAACTACGATAACTTGAAGACATAAAGCAAGTTTACCGGAGTCAAGTTCGATGAGTGTTCGAGAGTCCGCCGAGAGTCCGAAGATTCGTCGGAAGTGTTGTTGAAACCAACCGAGAAGAAATCGAGGACTTGCCGAAGTTTTCGGAAGTCCGCCGGAGAGATCGTCGGAGGTTCGCGGAGATCACCGAGAAGGTTCGGCTACTTGCCAAAGACTCGCTGAACTCGCCACAAGACCGGGAGCCTGCTGGGGGTCCGCCGGAAGAAATCCGAGGGTGTATCGGAAGTCCGCCGGAAGTTTGCCGAAAAGCTCGCCCGAAGGAAACTCGACGTTGCCGGTTAAAAACTTGCTTAGGACTATGTCTTAATTTCGTAGTTTGCATATAATTAGGGTTAGGATTAAGAGTTAATCCTATAACCCGGTTAGGGGCCAATTGGGCCCAAGTTCGGACTGGTTTGGGCCAAGTTTGGAGCTCAACCAGTGAGCTAAAGTAGTCTAGGCGGTGGCACCGCCAGTACACTGTCAGTGTCAGACACTGACAGGCGGTGGCACCACCAGCATCGGGAAACCCAAAAGCAATTCAAATTTGGAGCCCAAATTTGAATCCTCTTGGGGCCTATAAATACCCCTCAATTCTCAGCAGAGAACACAACCTTTGAGAAGTTAGAGATTGAGAAAAAGCCTTAGCAAAGTATTTAACAAGTTTTGTTTTCAATAGCTTGAGTGTTCACCTTCCTCTTTCTCTTTGAAAATTTGTAAGAGTGTGAACCACTTGTAAAAGGTTGTAAGAGGGGTATTTGTCCTTCCCCTTCAAAGTGATTTGCTAGTAGAAGTTGGGAGCCTCATTAAAGAAGGCTTCGCAAGTGGATGTAGATTATTTTGACCGAACTACTTTAAATTGGTGTGTTCCTTGAATGTGTGAGTATTTACTTTTCTGAAACCGTTATTTACATAGTAGCAACAAGCTTTCGGTTTTCACCTTCTCACTTTACTCGAGCTGCTTTTTCCAAGTCATTGACGAATTGAAATTTCTGCGCATTTACGAAATCGTTTTCAAATTTACAAGTTTTAATCCGCTGCATTAATTCACCCCCCCACCCCCCCTCCTCTTAGTGCCGCTCCGATCCTAACACATGTCGTCTCTTGATGACATCTCCATTGCATTCTGATCATTACGGGATAAACTCGGATTACGATCCCTCCATGTGTGTCCTCTGCCAACACATCGCAGGGTCTCTTCCAACTTCCATTGTGTTCGCTCCATTGGTAATCGACCTTCGTCCATGATTACATTCGTCCACCCTATCACGTCCCTCAAAAATATCCATGATATTAAAATTTTCATCACAAACTAATCCAGGATCCAAACTAACATTTGAGGTCACTAAGAAAACATTCAAGTCAAAATTTCACCTCTATAATCCTCAAATTCATAAACCCTGTGCAGTTTATAAACATACAATACATCGCTCGATAATTCATAAAATCTGAACTCATCATCAAAATAATAACCACAACATAAATTCACAAGTGGGGAAATCTACGCAGTCACAAAACCATCGTTTACCATAAGTTCATATCATTACATGAATTAAACTTAACATTCCAGAATTCTAAACATGAGAGATCCTTTAAACTTATACAAAATCCACAAGTTTAGATTCATCGTCAACATTTCATTAGATGCAGCGTGTGCTTATACAACAAAAACATATTTACTAATAAAGATCTGTCCAAAATCTTTTAGCTTTCCACTGCCTCAGCCCAATCTTAACATTTAAGCAAGCGACAAGCTATCCTGAAAAATTTATACAACAACGGGGTGAGCATATAAAGCTCAGCAAGTGACTAACATATCCATGTCAAAAGAGGATAATTTTCAAAGAGATAAAGTTTTAAAATGCAAGGCAGAATATAAGAATTCATAGACGTAATATCATTAGGTGCAGAATCACGATTGTCATTTCAATCATACATATTGGTTCATAACAAATGGGAGTAATTGGAGCATATCAGCAACGAATGAAACGTTTTGGAGCATATCAATAATAAATGAAACATTTCGGAGCTTATCAATGGCATATGAAATGTTCCGAAGCATATCAACGGTGTATGGAACATTTCGAAGCATATCAACAATGAATGAAACATTTCGGAGCATATAAATAACAAATGAAATGTTTCGGAGCCTATCAGTGGCGTATGAAATGTTCCGGAGCATATCAACGGTGTATGGAACATTTCGGAGCATATCAATAACAAATACCAAACAGAAGCTCAAACGTCGTCTTTGACGTTGCATTCATATCATTCTTATCCAAAGCATGTACAGAAACACATAACCAAAGCTCTGGATATCATATCAAACATACTGAAGGTGTAGTGGGACCACAGACAGAATGTGATTCATCCATTTCTGAATGACCACCAGACAGAAGTCTCCCACGTCTGGGAGCTCCATCCACCCACGTCTAGGTGAAGTCAGAGGGGGCCGGCAAAGCATCGCAGGCTCTATGCATAACTCCCTTTACCATTTCTGGCAAAGGTTCACATTATCCCACAACACCAGAGTACAAAAGGGCAGTATGAACAATAAATAGCATATATCGGAAGCACACGCGGAACAACAAAACGTACATGTGCCTTTACGAGTCAATACGATGCAAGCAACAATCTCTCACAAATGTATTCAGATTTGGAATGAAATGAAAGCAAGAGTATACAAGGATTCCAAGCAATCATATGTAGCTCAATTCAAATAAGAATGTTAGATGAATTCAATATCCAAAGGAATGAAACTAGAATAGGCACATATCGAAAGCAAATGCGGAACAATGGGATATACATGTGCCTATATGTGTCAATGCGATATAGCATAAACGTTACACAAAAATGTTTTAAGAATGTAAATAATTTATAGGCAAGAGCAAACCAGAATTCAAGCACTAACATAAGCCTCAATTGAGCGAAGGGGACTGAATGGAATCTATTTCCAAACGAATGAAACAGAATACACGAAATCGACCAAAGCTCGATTTTTGACAGGATTCAAGAGGCACATTGAACAAATACTTCAGATTATCAATTATGCTCCAATACTCTTAAGAAAGCTACTGTCGAAAGATATATCAATCTATTTTCTAATGAAATAAGTTTCATATGAATCAAGGTTTCCAATAAGGAGTTACCATTGATTTAGTGACCAAAGGTCAAAAACAAAATCACTGTTTTGCAGAATCCATAGGGCGGAATCAATAGATAGCAGAATAGGCATTTGAATTCCAAAATTTTCAATCTATATATCAAAAGAAAGGTTTACAAGTCTAGTTTCAAATGAAATCAGTTTGGTACAAATCAGAATTTCCAACAGGGACTTATAGGCATTTTAGTATCGAAAGGTCAGAATTTTGATCCCTATTTTGCAGCATCCATAGGCTCAATTGAAACAGACGTTTGGGAAAGTATTCGGAGTCCAAAATTTTCAAAATCAGTGTCAAAAGGAAGGTATAAGAGTCTACTTTCAAATAAACAAGGTCCTGCCTAAATCCATGTTTGGTGCTAAAAATTATGACTGAAACAATGTATAGGGGTCAGTTTACCAAAAATTTTCAGATCCATGATTTTTGTATCTAACAAGAGAAATATCAGGTTCTAGGCTGAAATCTTTCGAATAATTCAGAATAAATATGAGATCAAAGACTAATAATTCTGTAGGATGGGATTATAACACTTGCCTTTGAGAATTATGATCCTAAATGAGAAGATTTGAGCAAGAAACCTTAAAGCCCCAAAATTTTTTCTTCTTCTTCTTCCCTCTTTTTTCTTCCTCTTCTTCTTTCTTTCTTTCTCTGTTCATCCACGTAGCTGCCTTCTCTGGTTCCTTAAGAACGAAGGCAAAGAGGCTTAAACGGTGGGATTTGTAATTTTATGCATTTTGCAATTTAATCCTTGTATTATTATATTTACGATTAGGTCCTCAGGGTTTACATATAGGTCCTCAGATTTTTTTTTTGAACAAATCCTCTAAATCTTATGAATAAGTTCTCAGATTCATATTTTGGCTCTTTTATCAAATTTAAAATAGATACTTACATTACAATTAGAAACTTATACAAAAATTCAGAAATGAGGGATGTTACACCTGCCCTCGAGTCACACCCAGACAAAGCATAGCTCTAGGACAGTCCATCACCTAGTAGCTCCCGAAGTCTACCGACTTCGCTAAAAATGGTGCACCATTGTTTGGAACCTGGGCCTCTGCCCCCACCAACACAATCTCCGCTACACACTGTTTCCTTCATGACAACTTGAATGGCAGCACTGTGGCGTATTCTTCAAGAGTACCCGCCTTTGCGACCTCTTGCCTTGTGCCAAGGCCTTCTGAACCCAACTTCGCCTCCGCAAAATGAGTCGCCTTGGTTCCTCCGTCAAATGCTTCTCCGAGATAAGGTGCATATGCCTCGAAGCTCCCTTCGTCTTTGGCACCATGCAAGATGAGTCCGCTCCATCAGAATAAGGGACCTATGGAACGACATGATCCTACTCTTACCTCTACAAAAGTTCATGTCCTTGACCTTTGTCCAATGAAAGCTTTATGCCTCCGTTCCATGTTCCATCTCCTATGCCAACTCCCTTCATGCGGCTTGGGTACTTCACCAAGTTACACCCAAGTTGCTCTGCTCCTCGATTTACATTGAGTTGATGGTGGCCCTCGCACCCACCATTCCATGGGTCAGCCTTATATTGAGTTTGATCTTCATATCGACTCCAAGTGTGCCTTCATTTTATGTTGCCTTGCGTCGCTCCTTCACTTGATATTGTATGGATGCATTACCTCATTCGAGATCATGCAATAACCCCTCGCCACTCACTCGATCCGTTGAGCTTTGTGGGATTGTTGTCTTGAGGTACTCCTCAACATGTGCGGTCCATTACACATGTTTCTCCCTTTGGAGAACCGAGACTTATCCCTTCAAGGTATTTATCTCATTGGAGTAACTTCTCTCTTCGAATCCTTCCTTCTGGAAGTTTCGGAGACCACCATCCCCTTGGACTACTCTGCTTTGCTGAACAAACTATGCATTGTTCTACCCCTGCAAATGCACTTGCTAGATTACGACTCCACGTCAATACAACCCCCGCTGCACCCCTCAAGGCCTAGCAACATGCTAAACTTGCTGCACACTTCAACCTCCTACGGACATATCCTTCTCATGCTGAAGAAAAAATTTCAATGCTCCATGGCACCGAGTTTCGGTCGCCTTGGGATGGCCACGAGCATTCCATCGTCCGGATACAAGCCCTTGCATGAGTATCGAATTCTTCGAGTTAGCAATTCCCCTCATCTCTATGAGCTTTGCACAACTCTTTCAATCGCTGAACAACTCATTCCACCTTGCATGGTCTTATCTTTTACCAAGCGTCTCGCTTGCCTTGAGCACTATCAAGTATGGTTGCCAACGTCGAGCTGTAGCTCGAACTCAGCCATCTCAATCTTTGTGCACTACACATTCTTCCAAGCTTGCTTTTCCTCGTGGTGCCTCTTGTGCAAAGGGTTGGTTATTCCTCTGAATGTCAATCTCAGATGCCCGCTCCTCTGAGCACTCTTTTTCCCTACATCTCCATGCATGTTTCCCCCGAACAGTCGTGCGTGCTGGTTGCCCTCAACGTAGCCCTGCTAGGTCCCCCACGTTTGCATGTCAAGTGTTTCTGTGAGTGCTTGTCCCGTTCTGATACCATATGTCACGTACTTAGCTAGTTTTGCCTAAGTCGTGCAGCACCCTTGCGTATCCTTCCGCAAATGTCAGCCTTCCCGAAACCTCCTATGGTCCTTTAGGACCTGCAAAAGAAAAAACGGGTTAGAAAAAACGTTTCACTCGGGATCCACAAGCAATCATGTCAACAAACACCATATAGCCAATGCAAATTACAAACAGGTTTCATAAGCTCTGAACGGTCGCACAACAAATGGTCCAAAATAATCTACTACAGACCGAAATCTCCCACAAGTGTCCACATGACACAACCTTTATTTACAAGCCTCAAACGACCACCAAACCTAACTAAAATGGGGCTATTATGCCTTCGACCGTCCATCTACATGTTGTGCAAAGCATGAACAAACTAAAAGACACGGACATACATAAGCATTACATCGAACACCTCGTCTACAATTTTGTCCGTGACAGAACGTGAGCTGATATGTGGACCATCCCCATTTCTGCAAGGCCAATCAAAATTATAAAAAATCAAAAAAAGTAGTGGGGCCCATCCAACTTGGCATTAAAAAAAGAAGAAAAACCAAATAAGGGCTCATGAACATAAGCCCTCTTCTTGTGTATGATGTTGCTGTCATTGCTGCTATCGTTCGTGACATCATTGCCAATGTTGTTGGCACCACGTTCCTTCTTCTAAGTAAGGTTAGCCATACCGAGGTGTAATACTCGGTACGGGCAATCAGTACTAGTCCAACAAGGGATCGGCATGCGGACCGCCCTATACCAGGTGGTTGCATTACATAACCCTGTATCGAGTGATATGGGGTCTGTACCGGTTGGTAACAGTCAAAATCCGATCATTACCAACCTGTATTGATCGATAATGGTTGGATTTTGACCGTTACCGATTAAGGGTTGAGATTGCTCTGCTTCAAATGGTCAAATTGGCTATTTGAACCCTAAAACCCTTTCCTCTCCCCTCTTTTAACTCATTTCACTCTCTCAATCAAGTCAGACTACTAAAGGAACCAAAGACACCCAACCATCATAGTCATCCGCCCAGCGTGTAAAGGCAAAGGCAAAGAAGAAGGCAATACCATCAACCGCACCATTGGAAAGAATTAATTCGGACGACGAGACACCTCAATCGCATTCAACAACCTGCTCGGTCCAGAGACATGGCAACGACGTGGACAACAATGCCTCGATCGATAATGGCAACAATACCGAGGAGTCAATGGTCTCATCTACACAATTTAAGGGTGGTGCATGGATCGAAAAGCAATATTTTACACATACCACCCAAGATTTAGATCATAGAGCTCGACGAGATGCTAGCCAAGTTCATACACAGAAGGGGAAAGCAATACATCATTTTGAGTAGATGCGATAAAGCTTACACGACATAGACACGAAGCAAAGCTCATCGTATTCACAGTCGTCATATTATGGAGAATCTTATGGCCAACAGCAGTACAATGATCGATCGTATGATATGAAGCAATAGATCAATGGCGAAAGTAGAAGTTCTGACATTCTCCATGCTCCGCACTAATACATGCCATAATCATCATTGCCTTAGGAGCTGCCTTGGACACTTGTGGTTCACGACGATCAGACTATGATCATCACCACATTAATGCATCAATGACATACGATGTATCAGTATACTATATCGTGGGATCAATTTCATAATTAGGTCCAACAAACATATCAAATTGATATATAAATACATAAACTCGAAGACCTCGATCCAGTGCCCATAGTGTCCTATCATTAATTTTGATGGCAAAACCAGGTATATCCATCGATTAATTACTTGATTCATTTGAATCTTAAAGTTTAAGTTGTTTAAAGAATAGTCTAACAATTCAAATCATTTCTTTGTAGATAATTTAATAGTAACGGAAGGATGGTTTGGAATATACCACAAAGCTACTCCTCAAAGCTCGAAAAAGATGTGTCATTATTCTTTCCTAATTAGATTATGTTTGCTAAAATTATACTAAATTTATATTTATTTTTAACTTAAAACCCTAATTTAATTTTTTTATTTTTCAAAAAATTTTGGAGTTATTTTCGACTATTTTTCGTGTCGTCGATACTCCTCATCAAATCGACACAGGATACGTTAGTATGCCTCAGTATGTACCATACTGACGGTTGGTCAATACACTGATAGGGACCGATAAGGTGAACCTTGCTTCTGGGTATACTCTCGTCTCTTCTCCTCTTCTTCCTTCTTCTTCCTGCACCGTTTCCACTAGTACATACCAATGTACCATGTGTCGGTATGTTGGTACATACCAATCCGATAGATCACTGAAATGGGTTCGGTACCCGAAACGACGATCCTTGGTGTTAGGAACTACACCCCCTAGCCTCCGTAAGACTGGCTTGAAAGAAAGATAACTATTTTGCTACTGGTATAATAAAGTAAAATAACAAAGAAATAGACTAGAGAGTCTTGCAAAGCTTATTTGCAAGCTTTCTGTCAATCTGATTATAAGTAGCTTAAGGAGAAAGGCCTAGAAAATACTATTGTTTCCTCTCTACTCAGCCAGCCAAACTTCCTTTATTGATTGTTTGTTTATTGATGTGTCTGTTGGAGACCTCAACGCCCACTTCGATTAGGATGATCAGGCTCTAGAGCCTTCTAGTCCTGGATGGGAACTGGCAAATCAAGACTTCTCATTCTGTTATTTGTCAGGCTTGAGTCCTAGTCTGCTGAGACAGAAAAATTTCTCAACCCAGTTTGCAGGGTTAAATGGACCTGCTGCTGTTGGAGGCTTCCAGATGGGTCCGAGCTGAGCTGCTGCTTTTGTTGCTGGACACCTTTGGCCAGACAAGACTGTTGCAGCAGCTGACCTTATCCATGGCTTATTGGAGCTGTTGACTGATTAAGATCATCATAATTGATAAAAAGATAGGGGAATAACATTATTGATAAAAGCCCATGACCAAGAAAACTCCATTCGTTGATGATAAGAATTCAAATGAAGATGCTAGAAGAAAAATAAAGAAAATATGAATCAAACTCAAAAGCTTTTAACAAACTTAAACAAACCTGAATTTAACTAAGACCTGGCTACTTGTCCTATTATTACCTCCCTTTGATAGGATAAAGTTTATCTCAAGATTTATATACCACTAATCAAATTCTTGTTATTTATTATATCTTTGATCAGTAATATGCATCTTAACCATACCAAGTTGATGTTGTTGTCAGTATCACCACGATGCTAATTGCTAGCCATAAAACTTCAAATCCCTCCATGCAAAGACAATAGATGATAACAAAACTCAAGATGTCAGTAATTTATAGATACCAAGATCTAGTGTTCTATACAAGAACCACAACTGGTCTCCCCAACATGGATCTGCAATAACCCTCTTTTTGGATGCTTCTATCCAAGGTTTGAAATTTCGTACCGTACCGGAGTTTCGACGATCTCTCGGTACGGTACGGAATGGTATACCGCTCGGTATACCGAGCGATATATGTATATATATATATATATATATATATATATATATATATATATTTTTTTTTTTTTTTTTTTTTTTTTTTTTTTTTTTTTTTTTTTATTGGCCGACGTCGCATCGCCTCGGCGACGTCGCCTTTTCCTTCCCCACACGGGGCGACGTCGCCGAGGCGACGTTTATTTAAATTATATATATATATATATATATATATATATAGCGACGTCGCCGAGAAAGGCGCTGCGTCGCCTCGGCGACGTCGTGTCGCCTCGGTGACATCGCCGAGGCGACGCGACGTCGCCTCGATTTTATTTAAATTATTAATATATATTAATATATATATATATTTATTATTATTATTATTCGTTCCGCCCGGTAACGGGCGGTCCGCGTACCGATATATCATCGGACCGGTACGTACCGCTCGTACCGGGCGGTACGGATCGGTATGGCAATCCTTGCTTCTATCTCTAATGAACTCTGAGATGTTTTACTTGCTCCAAATTGTATAATTGAAGAAAGTTTCTTGTTCTATCAGGATGTAAAAAAAATGTCAATCCATACTCAATGTGTTAGCCCCATATCACAAAGCACAGCTATATGTGAAGACATTCTACGAACCTTAATAAGCTGAATATTTTATGCGATCCTCTGTTACACAACATAAACTCTTGAATACACTTCCTAAGTTTTATATCATTGTTATTGTTCCTTACTATTTGGAACTCTTTAATGCATGAAGAAGGTTTTTAGCATCAATAAAGCTCTCATCACACTTTCTAAAAATCTCGAGGATAATTTTGATCATTGTCGTCAAAGCAAACAACCAATTTGTCAATCATGTACCTTAATTTCTACAGCATGTTCTCACAGAAATTAAGTTAAAAATACATAGAAAACAACTACTCAAACAAATGTGTGAACTACAGAGGTGGTACCAAAATGAGGTTGTTAAAAGAAAGATAACTTGCACAAAAGCATTTCAAAGGTCAATAGATGCAAAGATGAACAGGAAAAGGGAATATATTAAAAAAAGATTACCATACAAAAGAAAATAGCACAGGAGTATAACTTCTTAATACCTTCCACGGGCCCCAATGGAATATTTGCATCTTCAAGACCTACAAGAACATGTCAAATGATAAATGACAAGAATACAAAACAATAAGGTAAAGAAGTATGTTTATTCATGTTGCTTATTCATAAGTACAGAAAAAGCATAATGTAATTTCAAGACTAGTTAATGTGCTAGTCATGGAAATCGAAAAAATATCAATTTTCAGAAAAGAAAATGTGTTTGAATAAGAGCAAAAAGGAGAAAACTTTGCAGCATAAATAGAGAATAGACCTCAATTTAGTCGAGGAAACAGTTACCTTGGCATTTTGAGGAAATATACCATAACCAAAGGTAAGTGATTCCAAATAATTAGATGTTGCATTCTGTCTTATTTAAGCAATATACAATCATCTGGCCATCTGTACAATATTACTAGTTAAAATCCATAGTTTAAATGCCTCATGTTAATTTCTTGATAAAGTAACCATGATAGACAGGAGACATCTCTTCAATGATTACTTCACGAAGAAGAAGAATTCTGAAGATGTGTAAAAGCCAACACACAGAACCAATATATTATTGAACTAGCCACATAGTCCATTGAGATGATAAAAGAATCTAATAAACAAATACCATACCAATGTCAAGAACTATCCAATTACAGCTGATAGATATCTTTGAGCTTCATTCCAGCCACAATGGCTTGGGACAAATTTTAGCAGGCATAGGAAGTCTCACCAATCAATGATGCGAATTAGGTAGCTCGTCCAACCCTCTTGCCAAGATTTTCTAAGTCAATGAAAGCTGCTTACCTTGAAAAAAAGGCAAATTCTATTCTATTTTCAATAGAATCACTCAGGAATCAGACATGACACAATATGTCAAGAATATAATTCAATATATCTCTTCTCGTCTATTGGGTTAAGCTTTTACATGGAATGATGATGATCAACAATTAGCCATTGTATCAGAGTGGAAACCTTGTATTTGAATCATCCCACCCCAGGTCAGACTTAGAAAAAAAAAGTCATCCCTGACCAATTCAAGTTCCATGTAGTGAATTTGGGTCAAGCTTCAGACGGAATGACAGTGATAAAAATTTAACATGTCGTATGAGTTTTTACAATTTGTAGTTGTGAAAATGGTTGGCATTACAACAAGCGCTGTTCATGTCTGGAGAGCTAATGGGGTGACTGATGAGTCGTAGAAACATGTGGAGCAAAGTGAGCAAGCCTTAAAAACAAAAGGCAGCCCCTTACATAAGTGAAGAAGCTATGCTCAGACACCTTGCAAAGACACTGAGCTAGGAAGATGAAGAGAAGACAAATTTCAAAGATCAAAATTCCATGTTCATCTAATAAATCTGTCAATGCACCTCGAGAATTGAACAAAAAAGAATCGACTCCAGTACCACCATTCCAAATTGTGATCTCGCAAACAATTAAGAACATATTAAGTCCAGCACTGGAATCTGAAAGGGGCAAGAAAATGGCACCTTTATCAGGAAAGTGCAGGTAGGCATCAACCTTGGACGCCGCAGAGCTCTTGAATCCGGCCTTCTTGCTCCTCTCCTTGAGTAACTCATCGAGTTCCTTGTAGTACGACATCTTCACCGACCCACTCCCTTTGATCTGGTGCTTCGCCTTCTTGAACTCCTTCAGCAAGTTCCTCCACTTATCGGTGCACATGGTGGGCGACCGGTCGAACCCTTTCTCCCGCATCTTCGTCGAGATCTGCTCCCACAGATGCCTGTTCGACTTGGAGGTGTTGAAGAGCCCATCTATCTCCCGCCGGAGCGCGATGAGGCTCTTCGTTTCCTCTTGGATCCACGTCTCCGCGCGCTTCTTGGGCGCCCTGACCTCATGGTCCTCGCCGCTGCTCTCCGCCAGAATCATCTGCGGCTGCTGTTGCGGCGGCGGCGGCGGCGGCGGCGGCAGTCCGCCGTTGTAGAAATCAACGCCGCAGGGCTTCTCGGCTGAGTACATTCTCCTTGCCGTCGCGACCGCAGCGTCTTCGCCGATGACGTTTGCTCGGCTGTGCAAGGATCGGGAGAGGAATTGGTCTAGGGTGAGGAGAGACATCGCCGAGGAGGTCCAAAACCCATGTCTCAGAGGTAAGAAAAGGTGGGATTTTTATGGTTGCTGTCTTTGTCTCAGAGAGGGGAATGGGGGAAAAGAGAGTGGCAGAGCAGCATGGGGACGGGGAGGATAAGATTTGGGGAAAGAATCTCGGAGATCACCATTGATAATAAAAATAAAAAAAAGAGGGAAGGAAGTGAAGCAGTGGGGGAAGTGTGTTGGGTGGGGTCATGGGAGCACCAAAAACCAGTGAGTGAGAGACTTTTAATGTTGGTCTCAATGTCTGTTGGCCGGTCCTGTTCAAACAGACCCTCAACTCCGTGGCCTTATCTCACCGATTAAACTTTACTTGCATTGCCTTGGTCTCACCGTGCAGCGTTATTCTAAAAGCTGGGCTTAAACATTGTTTATGAAGCCAATTACGTTTAATCCTTGATTTTGGATCAGCACCGTAATATCTCAATTTAATCTCGTATCGGATAAATAGATTTTTAACAACTCCATGAATGGTACGATGCTATTCTTAATTTGAGCTTAATTATTTTAAATTAATAAAGTTATTTGGCCTCTAATCTCATCTGACTGGAACGTGAAAAATCCAGTTGGAAATTATACATGGCTTGTCTCCATCTTCTCCATCTAGTCGAAGGACCAAGGTTTTGTGGTCTGAGCAATGAGCATTGCTTGAACAAGGCAATCATTTGTTTGTTCTGATCCGATTTAGGAGAAATTGGAGAGGAAAAAATCAATCTTTTGGGACCATAACAAAGAACTTGGCATTTCATCTTTTCTAAATGTCCATAAATAGTGGTTCTTCATGAGATTTCCAAGGGAAGGATTAGAAATCACATCCATCTATCTTGAAAGACATAAAAACAATTTCTGATTTACAGTAAGAAGACGAAGACGAAGACCATGGCCATGACATGTTGTTGTTGGAGATTATCAAATGTTTCAGCTCATCTAACGTCACTTTTCTATTCTTAAATTGTGAAAACAGGAGGATGGTTTTTGAATGATATCTTATCTTAACTGCAGCTAAAAGTGCTCAAATCAAACATTCTTCTGCCACAAGCTCTGATCACGACTGCATTATATATCAGCTATACCACTGAAGTTAATAATAGTTTTTGTCAACGATAGGTTAAAGTGCAGGGATTGTGTCAGAATATGCGAGATTGATCTGTTTACGGAAGGAACTACATAAACAAATCCAGAGCTGAAGATGAAATCAACCAGAGCTGAAGATTACATCAGTTTCAATCGATTCAATTAAATCCAGTTATCTGAAACCAAGTGGTATCATCCTGACAAATTTCCACCAAAATTGATGTGTTTTCAGATCCACCAAGACCTTGGTATCTTCCAAATCAAAGTAAATAGAGATTCCAAAATCAACTATTTCTTCCTTTTCCTTAAGATTTAGGCAGTGATACCATTTGTTATAAAAAGGTATGCGCTTCGCCTAAAGAAATTCTTAAAATGTTCACTGAAAACTTCAATATTTGAAATTTCAAACATGATGGCTTGTACTTGTTATTGGTGTAATTATATGTTCTACAATTTATAAAGCATGAGAATATTGTTTCTCTTTTAATTGTGAATTATTCCGATATCGTCGTATCATCGAAAGAAAGCTGTCTATTAGGCCAAAACAAGGATCAAAACTGATGTCACAATTATGAGAAGTAGTGAACTCCCATGGCCTCTGCCACCACCAGAAATTGTAGGCCATACTTGTGAACTCCCAAATCAGTATGAGAAGTTGGGAAAATTGTTTCGCTGCATAAAGTTTTAATATTTTTGAAACTAACATCCTTTTTGTTTTCTGGTGTCGAACTTCTTGTGGCATCTGAATCACTTTCCTAGAGCCAATTGATTTTGAGTTATCAAATAACTTCTTAGTTAGCTTAGCTGGTAAAAATTTTGATGGTTCATCGTAGAGTCTTAGACTCGAATCTCATCTTCGTCACTTATTCTTTATTAAAAAAAAGAAAAAAGAAAAAAAGAGAGGGGACTTCTTTGTGTTAAAACAGTATAAAGCAATGCCACAACCTATCACCATGAATTAGAACCCAAAAAGCTTCGAGTCTACTTAAATATAGAGGAAGATAAAAGAAATGATGTCATTCATCACAACTGGGAGTCTGGAATGGTAGATCAAGAACGGGATGTTAGCATCAGAACGACACTGTGTACACGTCTCCAGGAGGACAATGACCATCGGAGATTTTAAGACTTTGCATGTAGTCACAGATTCACTGAACTGATCTACCTGTAACTTGAACTTGCAAAGAGGAAAAAAAGCTACAAAAAGGACAGAAAAAAAAACTTAGTATAAAAAAGAAAGGCTAAGAAACTACTAGGACAGATTCACTGAACAAAATACATGGCGAAGAAGGGTTACATCTCTAAAAGAAGCCTAATCTCAAGGTGAGAATGGCAGCTACATAGATGAAGGAACACAAACAATACAAGCTAAGAGGAGAATGGCAGAGGCCGTAGCATCTTCTTCCTCGCTGAAGCTACTCCTCTTGAACTTGCAGACCTTTTGCAGCCTCATCACCTCTTGCTTTGGGTCCTTCACCTTCACCTCAATGTCCTGCTTACTTCTCTTCATGGATTCCTGCCTGCTGAACCTGGATTCTTCTACCTTAGACACCATCTTTTGCCAACCCAAATTATAGAGAGCAAAGCTATTTGCTTATGCATGGATAACAAGTCTACATGGTGGCATTTATAGAGGACTAAATTGAGATGCCGCTGGATTCTCCTCATTCATGAAACTGCCCTTTATCTCTGATGATATTACAACTCTGCAACACCCACAGATAATAAACCTTGGCTATTTGGACGATTCACTCTCACCATCTTGATTGAAATGGTTGGTTCTACTTGCAGGTCCTGACACAAGCCAGGTTGTTGAACTATGTAGCTGAATTTAGAAGATTCAGAAGATGTTTAATCTGAACTATTGTAGTAATTCTACCTCTCACAAGCTTGAATCCAGAACGTTGCAGTCAACAAATCATTTTGTTTTTGCTCAATGAAAGAGATCATATCGTTAGCAAGCAAACAAAAAAGAAATGGCAAGAGCACATGAGTGCCATGTTATGCTGTTGAAAGAGGAGCAAGGTCATATGACTCTTGTGATCTGCATCAGAAAGTGGTAGGGAAACAATGGAAAATGAAGGCAAAATATGTAGCTTCTAATGGATTCCTAAATGCTTTGCCCCTTTCTATCTCAATCACCAGTTCATCTGTTTGTGGCTACTTTAGCCTCAAGGAGAACTAACTACCTTCATGTGCATTGCCATGTGAGCATGTTGTCTTGTGACCCTACCTAATTGTTGTTCCCTAATAATTACCAACCTTTTATGCTGTAGTCTTTTTCAGATCATAGCTCACCAATAAAACAGATAAAGAAATGATATCCAGGCCTCATTTCTCAAAACCATTTCTTGCATTTCTCAAGCATAAATTGTTGCTGCTCTTATGATTCATGTGGCAGGTCTGCAACTAAGTTTGATTATTACAGTCAACAAAGGACCACATCTTAATTATAGAGTTTTAGTCAACAGAAATTTCATACTATCTCAGAAACATCCATTACCTGCACATGCATAGGATCTAACATCAAGAGTGTCTCATGTCTCTGTAGCGCATGAAAGGAGCCCATAGTTGAGTGAGTGGTATGATGCCATAATCCACAACACTGAGAGAATGAATGAATGAATGAATGAATGGGGTGTAGACCACTGAGAGAACAAGGACACAGTGGTGGGTTCCAAAGCTTTTGGCTTCATGTCCCACTCACATGTCATGCATATGAGCTCTCACGTCTTTTGTGGAGGTCCACGGCCAAAGCCACATGGAAGCTGAAGGTATGGGAATATGGACTGTGGTCTCCACCTAGCAGTCACACACCCCCTGGAGTATGTTTCGCTGCATCCTCAATGCTGTATGGTATCAGTCTGACGAGAGAAAGAATTCCTAGTATATTTGTTGACTGTTATACCTAGTGCAATAGCATGAACTGGCACCAGAATAATTGAAGTTGCCAGTTGGAGATTCAAAGAGTATCTTTCATCTGCAGGAAGACAAGCAATGATGGTGTTGTTTTGTTATCTGAATTTATCAGCCTATTGGTGTCCAACTCCAATTATTGTCAGTCATTCATACAGAAATCACAACGAGAATTCACTGACATTGGGCTTCTTTTACAGTTCATTTCCTGACGCAGCTGCCTCATCGACCTGAGATCCTTGTAAAGAAAACAATGTATGTCAAAGCTTCGATGTTGTGTTCATTATGTAGGAGGAAATATATACATGGTAGGTAGAAGAATGATGAACGATGCATCAAAAGATAGCTTCAGAATCTTTTACCAACAACACAGGCACTCAAAAAAAAACTGTGATTTATGAATGCATTCCATTAAAACATGAACAACCATTGGATGCGTGATTTAATTGGTACTCTGATGTTAGGGAATGAGGTGGGTGGAAGAGTCGGAGTAGTTAACTAATCCCCTCCCCACTAGGTCTTGCATCATGACTTACTTTGGATTCACTTAATGTGCTTCTAATCTATATTAATATATATTAATATTGGATGAGATTTTCGATATGGTCTCTCTGATAATTGTATCCTTTAATCATTTTCGGTGAAGAGGAATATTATGTGTAATAAAAAATATTCTCCATTCCACTTTTGCTAACGTGGTAGGGTTGGCGATCGAGGATTTTTTTTTTTTTTTTTTTTTTTGTCTTTCTTTTGCTTACTATAGGATACCATGGATCGAGCTATGATTGGAGGCGAATATTAATCATATTATCTTTAATAGTAAGATATTTAAATTATATGTATTTAATCTTATACATGATACTAAAAGTCAAAATATATATTTGTTTTTTTCAAAAAACAAGTGGTGAAAACACTGGATTTGAACATATGACCTTATAATAAACCGTCAAGTCAAAGTCTTTACCTTATAATATGAAACTTGTTGATATACATCCATTAAAATGTAAATATGCAATAAATCATGATATTTGAAGTTCATTTGTCCATCCAATCACTCATCGAAGAATGTGTTTAATCTTCGCATCACTTGTTAAATCTGTAAATGAACTTAAAAGTGTCATAATTTTATTATGATTATTTTTGTAGGGAGTCAAATTACATCAATAAATTGGACCATTAACTTTCTAATCGATGCTGGGATTTTAGCCTTTTACCCGCAAACAATTACTTTGAAATTTCGCATAGACTTACCTGAAAGTTTACGGTATTGTGGGGTGTAGAAGAGTATTCCTTCCTCCCATCGTTGAGATTACTGCGACAACCTAACATTTTTATCTCTTTGATGAGCCAATAAGAGAAGTCTACCTCTTCTTGCTAATCTTCAATGCTCTATATAGAGAACTCGATCTTTTAATTGCCAGCCTACCATTGAATTAAATTCTTACAAGTTTAAATTTTTAGAAGCTTTATTAATCTGAAATTCTAAATGTTTAAAGGCGATTAGGTTTGCTTTGATAGTGCAAAGGTTATAAATAAACTGGCTTTGTGTAAACAGAGATCAATTTAAGAACATGGTGAATCATACTTTGGGATGATCTTCGCATCAGATCTGTATGATAAGAACACAAAAATTGATCCACTACGGAACAAATTTGTATAAAAAGAGCAAATCGGTATGATAAAGATAAGAAAGATACAACCCCCCTCATGACCATAAGTACAAGAAAGAATCACGATAACCCGGACAATGATAAGTACAAGAGACGAGAGCTAATAGAATAATAATACAGAGGAAGACAAGGAAACATCAGATACAAGAAGCAGCAGAACGGCAGAAGACACAAGTGAAGCTATCTTCTCACTAGTAGGCAAGGGAGAGGATGGATACGAACGAGACGAAGAAGGCGAAAGCAACGGAAGGAAGCTGACGAACCGAGAAGCTCTCGCCGCCGCCGCCGCCGGTAGTCGGTGGCGGCGAAGGGCCGTCAGCGGCCAAGGCTGCCGTACTCATGAGCACCATAAAGAGGGCCAAGGAACTGATCATGGCAAGAAATGTTCTGCTTGCTGCCATCACTAGCTAGCCAGGTAGAAGCAAGATTACAAGAGAGAGATGTGAGAGGAACACTACACCCCTTCATCATCTCTTATAGCATGTTACATGGGAATGAAGCAAGTCGAGGTCATCTCGGAGAGCTAACAGGTGCAGGATTGGAAGTCAGGAAAGTAAGATCAATCATTTGGCATTGCTGGCAACATTTTCCAATTATCTTGCTGAGAGGATACGTAATGGAGAACAATTCAAGAGTTGTCCCCGAAGATTCATTGAAGGAAGGAAGGGGAGGAGCAAACGATAGTAGGTTTGACCTAAAGAGAAGCTTCTTACGTGATGGCAAAGCATGCATGGATTGCATGCACAAGTCAGAAAAGGAGGCTTCCAATGCCAATAAAAAAAAAAACTTTTTTGTCTTTTTATGCCACCAATGTCAACAACTTCTCCAGAATTTGGCACGTCAACAAAAGCTGCATTTGGTGTGACATCTGCTACTAAGGCATATTAAGACATCGTATAGTATATTTTACTTTTCGCGCAAAGAAAATTATGGGACAAGTTTACATGGTTGATGGCTGGACTCCGTGCTGAGTGATTGTTAGTTAGGTGGGTTTGGCGAGGACTCACAGCTGCATGCTGCTATCGTCATGGAATAGCTAAAGCAAATTAATTAATTACTATCAGTTCCAGTGCAAGGATTAGGTCAATTAGATAGCGCGTTCTTTGTATCTGGAACAACCAAGACGATGATTATCATAACCGTAGTTTATTTTTCAGAATGATTATAACTGCAACAAAGATGCACCTATGAAAAAAATGACTCTTTCCCAAAGGATGTGGCCTCAGAATTAAGAGATCTCACCGCTATCAAGAAGACTAATTATGCTAAATGTTTCATTCTTTCATTCTCGACCGAGATTGATATACTCTTTTTGGGTTTTGGCGTTTCCATTCAAAGTTTCCTAGATCTTCCTTCTTATTTTCGTAAATCCATTCAAAAATTGGTTTCTCAAGTATTAAAAATGGAGGATTCGGGAAAGCCATTCCAATGGTTCATCCACTGGAGAAAGCTTATCACCTTTCACACCTGCGGCAATCCCATCACAGGCTTCTTGGACTACTCGAGGGAAAATACAAGTAGGGAACAATAAACATAATGCGTACAGACCAAGTAGTTGATAAGGTGACAAAAAAATCTCTGCTATTGATCAAGACATGACAATTACAAGGATAAATTGACACAAGTTAACAAGATTTAACATCAGAACATGAAAAATGGTGGGGGCATCATTCTATTTTCTTGGAGTTGACCAAACTGTTGTTAGTCTAACAAACTAGAACAAACCGTCTGTTTTCCTTCACCAAAGGAAAATTTGCAAACATCTAGCTTTTAAGGAGCACTAAACTCTTGACTAAGATCGACTTACATCTGTTTTCGTTTTAATCAAAACAATGACAGAAATTCTAAGCAACATTAAACATTAAACATTAAACGTCTTACTAAAGTTTTCATATCAAAGGCCAAAGAACCCAAGCTCGCTGGCCCTCTCCTTCTCAAATGTCTCGAAGTATTGATATATGATTGTCACGGCAAGAAGGATTCCAGTTCCAGAACCAATTGCACCCATAAAATCTGCTACAACTGTCAATGCACCAATGCACATGCCACCAAAAGCTGCTGCAGTAGGAATGTACCTGTTCAATTCCTTCTGTAAATTTGACTCCCGATGACCCGGCATAACCATTTGTTGATCCTGTGAAACACCACATTCAGGAACCAATATTAGAACTCAAATATACAGACAGACTAGCAAATTAGAATATACAAGTCTAGGCAGCACCCTCTAATTTTAATATGTAATTTATGCAGTCCTTAGCCATAACATGACTGTAGCATCCAAATCATAAGCCTACTTGGGTATTAGAGCTCTATTCCACCAATGAAGATAATGATCTATGTCCTATAGATTTTGGTAATTAAAATTTGCCTTTCACAGTACAAAAATTGTGCCTTAATTATGCAAGTTACCTGAAATATCTTTTGGCTGTGAGAAAGAGCACAATCAATGTTTTCAAAAGATACTGTGGGATGTGGGTGGTGAAGACACATGTATGTGGGTTTAAATGTGGTTCAATTAAAAAGATGGAAAAATGTGCCACTAATTATAGTTTCATAAGTACAAATAGATAAACGTGTGTCATGCTCAAATCATGAACATTTGAAACCATTTTTATGAACATTAAGTCATGTAAATGATAAGTTATAAGAAATATAAAAATCATTAATCATGTTTATATTATTAAAATAAACTAGTAATAGAACTAAAAGCAATACACATTTCGGGAAGAGAGAAAGTTTAATCGGGAACAGTTAGCAAGCTCCGAGGTATCAAAGGCCAATGAGACGGTGATTGGTTGAGCCTATGGGCTCCAACACAGAATAAGCATAAAACTGACAAAGAGAACACCATGATAAGCAGGTGACCACCTCAAGAGGTTCTTGAGCTATGAACAATTTCCAGCATTGCATATGATATATAACTTTGATCATATGTGAATTGTTCCTTGTGTTTAAACATGAACCTCAAGGAGCTAGTTAAAACACAGAGTTCTGTTTTGTGCCATTAAATGGAAATAGATTATAGACAAATTATTATTGTCAAATATCCAGTAGTGCAAAGAAAGAAATAGAACACGCTGCAGCTTGTTCTTGGAGCCACTATATGCTATAAACCATGAAATATAATCATATTGCGTCTCAATCAAGGTTCGTCATACCGTACCGTACCGGCATTTCGACTTGGGCTCGATACGGTACGGTACCGGTGTACTAGGCGATACATCAGGAAGTACCGAACAGTACACCTTGGTGTACCGAATAATTTTATATTTTTTTCATACTGTAGCACTGTAGCGGTACGGGGTGGTCCACGTACCAGTAACCTGTCGGACCGGTACGTACCGCCCGATACGGGCGGTACGCTTCGGTATGACAGACCTTGGTCTCAATATTATTATCCTACAGGCAACCAAGAGTTCTTAAGATATATTTTATGTTTTGACACTGTTCTAATTTCATGTGCAATGACATACTATTAGTCAAGGATTGAAATATTGTATCGTACCAGAGTTTCGAGATTCGCTCGGTATGATATGGTACTATATACCGAACAATATATTTTGATATACCACTTGGTATATAAATATATATATATATATATATATATATATATATATATATATATATATATATATATATATATATATATATAAAGTATAAAAAAAATATTTTTCGATTATATATATATATATATATAATATAAAGGCGACATCGCCCTGCATCGGGCGAAGAGAGGCGGTGTCGCTGATATATTTTTTTACTTTTATATATAAATGTATATAAAAAGTAAAAATATATATATATCTGCGACGTCGCTTCTCTTCTCCCCACGTGGGGCGACGTCGCCTTTATATATATATCGGTCTGCTAGCGGACCGGTATGTACCGCCCGGTATGATCAGTATTATTCGAAATTGAAGACCTTGCTATTAGTATTTTTAGGAACAATATCAATCTCTTCCGGGATTGATTCAATGAACAAAATCTATTAGTTCATTTTTGTCTGATGTAGATCACATGTTTGCTTCATCTATTTCTAATTTAATTCATGAAGAGTAAATCTAAAAGAAGGTCTGTTTTCCAAATATGATTTAATGAATCAGATCTCTATGATTATATTTCAAAGATGCACAACAAATACTAGCTAATTTTAATCAGATAAGACATAACCCAAGACTAGTGGGGAGTAAATCTCATGAGATCACATAGGCTCTGTCAAATGGCCTCTTTTGACACCATCACTGCCAAGGGAAGACTTTGGAAACTTATAGGTCGGTCTACTACCAAATGTCCACAATATAGTTAACCTTCTAACCTCAACTCCCTTTTCATCAGGTTCACCAGAAGATGGCTTCCAAACTCTTCGTTGTCACTATTGGCCTCGTTCTCTTCTCTCTCTTGTGGAGCTTGTGAAATCTACCAATACATATCAAAATTATAAAAGATCTACATCAGTTTTGTGTCACCTCATCCTATGAACTAGGTCTAAGTACTAATGATGATTATTTAGCTTCATATTGCTGCATGAATGTTGTGTTTTCTTGCAGAGAATTCAGTAAAAGACTTGAAAGTATACTGTTGTTAAACTGGGGACTGCCAAAAAGTTGCTGATGGTTATGTGACATGCATTTATGCCGATCTATATTATGGGCAGTGTATCCCTGATCCCTCCAGCAGTGATAAGAACATGTGTTGCTGCAATATATGATAACTTCACATAGAGATTATGAGTGCCTTTGACTTAATCAAATAATAACTCAGATATCATGAAACATGGACAATGGCATCCTTTCATGTTAATTTCAGGACATGTTTTACTATTCTTTGGAGCACATCTTTATGTATGTGAAGGTGATAGCTTTCTACTTCCAAGAGATTCAGAAACAAGAAACTAAAAAGATGTTGACACCATTATCATTGGAGAATCAAACTATATCTCTGATAAATTTGACCAAAATAACTTGTTTACTAAAAAAAATCATTCCAACCAAGTGTTTATGACTCATTATCTTAAGACTTGCTCTATACTATCCACAATATGGATATATAGTTATTTATATGACATTTTATTTAACTGAAATGGTATAAGTTCAATTACATGATCAAGATTTTGAATTCAATTTACACAATATATAAACAAAAAAAATCCTACAAGCTACATTTTCAATCCATTTTAACATCTCAAATAGTTTACCAAATCTAGAACTTAATTTGTTATGTATTCCAAATCCCACAATACTTCTGTTTAGTGACTCTTATGATCTTCATCCTGAAATGCCAAACCAAGCATTTATATCATTTTAACAATAATGATTTAAAAGAAAAGGCTCCTACAATCAAGTTTGACCAATGCCAAATATGAGATCAAACTTAAGAGGACAAGACATTCAAAATTTTGCAAGAAACCAGTAAGAATCACATTCAAGCATCAACGAATCGGGTATCCTTCAAATATTAGCATGCCAATTTGTATCAACTTACATAACAAAGGTACATCTGGACAGCAACATGATATCAGAAATTCTTGAAAATACTTGTTTGTAATAGCTATCAATAGGACTCTAACATTCTAAAGGTAGTCATAACCTTGGTTACATAAATAAAAGTTGGATTTTACCAATAAAAAAATTAGCAATCCTTACTAGCTGGAGTCGGCTTTTATTCTCTTTTCTCTCGATGAAAGAATTCTAAGAGGTGCATAAAAATTTAACACACTGTTTTGCATTAAACTAAAGCCTATGTTTCAAATTTTATATTGGTACATGTTTAAACTATGATTTAGGCTTTAAGTTGTAAGATAGTCTTTTTACCATAATTTTAAACTTTTAAATGTTCAGATCAATAAACATATCACAATTTCATTATCTAATCAATATTATTATTTTAAATGTTAATATTACTCAAATACCATATCATTCAGTTTGATTTACAAAGTAAAGGTACTATTGTCTTTTGAATTTGTTGAAAATAGGCATATTCATGCTTAAGCAATAGTTCTTGTGCTTCAGCATAGAGTAAGTCCAATGATTCCCATCCTATTTTCTAACACACCCATTCTTCTAATAAAACCAAACTAGCCTCCAAGCTAGTTGATTTTTTTCAATTGAACCAGTTGGTTCAATCCAGGTATGATTATTTTTCTTCTAATCCAGCTCACCTTATTCAGCCAGCCTTGATCCCAATTTTAATTGTCTAGGACAACAGACAACAGATCAAAACTGGATCCTAATTTTCTATAACTTGTGCTAAACTTGTGAAGATCTCAATTTGATGCTCACCACTATAGAGCATGTCAAAGGTCTTGATGAAGAATGTTTAAAGAATGCGAGATACGTGCTATCTTGATAATGCCAAAATTATTTATCAGAAAGGTTTCAAAGACAAAAACATGAAAACAAAAAGGAAATTTATATTTTGGACAGGCAGAAAAAAATGTGACCAAATGCATGAGATTCATATCAATGTAGGTTTAGGAAGGATTAATATACACAGTCTTGCCATGGCTTAAGCCTTGTTGCCCAAGTTGAAGAGAAGCAATCGTACCATTATACTATTGCATACCCTTTATATTTTAATTAAATTACATGAAATTTTTTCATGATAGGAAACACAAAAAATAGATAAATATTATAGGCACTTTCATTTATCACTTATACATGCCACCGGTGATGTTAGCCAAAAAGGTGCATCATTTGTTTCTTCAAAAACTATATTGCACAACGACACTTTCCCACAAACAATTAAGGTGTATAACTTATAATACACTAGTATATGTGTTTCATTCATTCAAGGTACTATCTTGAACTGCCATTATAATTTCCTAGAAAGGTTTAAAAGAAAAAAAAGGCAGAAAAGAAAAATATATATATTTACATTATAGATAGACAGAAACCAAGAGAGCCCACTGCACAAGCCTATCAGTGAAGGGTTTAGAAAGGATAAAAAAATAGTATTGTCCTAATAAGTAAGAGAATATTTTTCATGAAGACGAAAATGTATCATTATACTATGGCTTGCCCTTTATATTTTAAATAGATCAATGAATAATTTTCATAATAGAAAACACAAAAAGAATATAAACAATAAATATGTTTGCATTTATCACTTATAGATCTTATCTTTTGTTTCTTAAGAAACTATCGCACAATGACAAATTCCCACCAAACTATTAAGGTATACGCCTCATCATGCAATCTATTATGTTTTTTAACATCTAATTCTTGGAAATTTAGCATTTTCTGATATCATAATAAATATGTATCATGTATTTCATTCATCATGACTCTGGCAGAAAGTTGTCATCAGTAATAAGCATATATATATTTCCAAAATTCTCCATTACCTAGCTTGTAGAGGATATCAAGAAGTAAAACTAGCTAGAAGGAAATATTGTTACAGTTATACCTTAAGCTGCTTGGCCACATCTCTCGCAGATGATCCAGAGACTTCTATCCAAGTTTTGGAGAAAAGTGCACAAGCTGAGAGCATAAATACTATATAGAAAAGTGCGTGGAATGGATTTGCTGCCATATCTGCCAAGCTGCAAAATAAGGTCCCAAAATAAAGATGATAAGCAATACAAGTAAATGAAAAGGCAAAAAAGGCAGATATAAAGAAAAGGGCAGAAATGTAGAGTGAGAGAAAGAGAGACCTTGATGGTGCTGTAATATAGTAAGCTATACCACCTACAGGGATGGATTGACCAGAATACTCAGACTCTTTCCATTTACCAAGCAGATTTACAAGGAAGTTTCCACTGTACCTCCTGTATAACAACTACAGTAATGTGGAAAACAGTTAACATTGAATAATATGAAAAGGTCTATATAGTTCTACAGCTATATCTCTGAAAATGTATACCTGGGAGATAAAATACAGATTAGAGACAAGAGCTGACTGTAAAATGATGGGCATATTAGAGGTGTAGAATAACTTGATAGGGTAGGAACCTTGCTGCCCACGAGCATTCTTTGACCTCACAGGCAACACAACACGAAAACCTTGGAAGTAGATAACTATGAGAAAGACCAGAACTGTAGCAAGCAAGTTGGTCACATTTGGAAGATTCTGACGGTAGAAAGCCTCACGAAGAGCACGGACTTTATCAGTCCGAGTAATCAGTAGATGGAATAAGGCAATAACAGCACCTTCAAATTCAGCACCACGACCACTGTTGATGGTTGTTGGGCTAAATGCCTTCCAAATGATATTTTCACTGCAAAGTGAGTACAATTAGGATTCTTACCACCCATAAATGGACAAGAGAAAAGAAAAATGTTCACAAACATACCAGATATTGGTAGCAATGAACAAAGAAATACCAGATCCCAGACCATATCCTTTCTGCAGGAGTTCATCCAAACAGATGACAATGATACCCGCAAAGAAAAGCTGAAGTATAATGAGAATGGCATTTCCAGTTCCAAGTTGGCTGACACTACCATACATCCCAGATAGAACATATGCAACTGCCTCACCAATAGCAATTAGAATACCAAGTAACTTTTGTGCACCATTTCTGAAAAAAAAAAAAAAGACAATCTTTGTTGTAATTATAGAACATACCCTTGGCCTTAAACCAAGCATTGATATATAGAATTTGTTTAAGGTCATCAATTGCCCAGAAAAGCAAAATAGACATGACATACAGAAAGGAAACAAGGAAAAAACAAAGGTTATAATACACAGGTAATTTGTTTACAACATGGGACACCATGGATATTATTGGAGCCTAAGAATAGTTCCCTCACACATATGATGCTCTTAATCACCATCAAACAAGTAGCAGCAAAGAAATATATTACAACAGATGATGCTATCATCAATCAAAACTCAGTAATTGGTATACAACTTAAGATGCCTTAAAACATTACAAATGCCTAAGATTTGTTCCATCATACATGTCATGTTTTAAATCAATACAAAACAACTAGCAGCAAAGAAACACATCAAGACAGAAGGTGCTATCATAAATCAAAACTACGCATATAAGGCAATATTTTCTTACTAACAATGTTGCCCAAACAAGCTTACCTCTAGAAAATGATCCTGCAATTCAACTACGCCACAAGTAATTCCTCCTAATGTTTAATGGTACTCCAACTCATGTAGCCAACAAAATAGTTGGGAAATTACAGATTGTCATTGTTGTTATTGTTGTTGTTGTATCTAATGGTATTCAGATTCCATTATTGTGTAAGAGGTAGTGTGAACTCATAATGAACTCAGTCATCAGATATTGATGGAGATTAAACCAGGTTGAGGACCCAAAAATAATCTGGAGGATCACCTGTTCAATTAAGTGTTAAGACTCCATACAATGACTACAACCCAAATGCTAGTTTCCTAGAGACTGACAAGACATGACTCGTGCGGATTAAACTTCACTCACTGTCACGACCTTAGCTGGAATTGCCTAAGGCGTGAGGCACCCTTGCAGCAAAGACACGAACTTAGCTTACGTTGCCTAAGTCGCGAGGCACCCTTGCGGCAAAGACGCGAACTTAGCTTGCGTTGCCTAAGTCGCGCTTCGCCATTGCGATTTGTGTCCGCAAAGATCAGCCCACTTGCAACCTCTCGCAGGTCCCGAAGGACCTATAAAAAGAGAGTTGATTAGTTCAAAGAACGAGCGACGGACAAGTCCCGACGTCCCGCGAAAAGGGGAAGCTTTACAAGCAATTCAGCGAGCACCTTGCGTGCACAAGAGAAAAGAGGGAAAGGGGGAAAACAAGGACTTTAGAAGGTTGAATGAACAGCTGCAAGTCCACAAACAGTTGCTCACTGGGTGCTGAGCGCGACAACAAGTTCCCGTCAAGGTAACGTGCGAACTTGCGAAAGATTGTTTAACGCCCGACACTATACTGAAGCCCCATCCAGCCTTGTGCCACCCGGGTGGTTCCAAGGGGCTGAGATGGCTGACGTTTTGTGAGCGGAAGTGGACTACAGAAAACAGCCCGTGGCACACGAAAACGGAGCTGTTTTGGGCTGTTTTGGGGATGTTTTGCTCGGTTCGGTGAGCGGTCGCTTTGTAGCGCTGCAACTTGTTCTAACTTACATTTTTACAAGCAAAATAACTCAAAACCAAGACAAAACATGCTGCCAAGTAGCTGTACATGTAGATGAGAGCGACGAATGGTTTGTTGAACGGAGTTGTTATGGGTGCGCGGCGACCGTTCGTGACATTCTCTCCCATTTAAATAGTCGACGCCCTCGTCGACGCTTGTTGGTAGTTGTTGATAATTGTTTCTTCATGTCGTAGGGCGTCTTCGGGCTCCCAACTAGCTTCAGTTCGGGGAAGCTTTCGCCACTTCACCAAGTACTCGGTCTGCTCAGCTCCATTGGGTAGCTTTATCTTGCGATCAGCTAAAATGGTTTCAACTCGCTTCTCGTAGGAGACTCTGGTGGGGGGTAGCCGAGTTGGAACACTTCAGGAAGCATCTTGCGGATCCGAGTGGTAGGCTTTTAGGTTGCTGGCGTGAAGAACGTTGTGAATTTTTGAATCACGCCGGCAGTTGCAACTTGTAGGAGACGTTGCCTACCCTGCTGATAATTGAGAAGGGCCCTTCATACTTGCGCACCAATCCTTTGTGGACTTTGTTCCTAAAGAATTGGAGTGATGCTGGTTGGAGCTTTACCAACACCAAATCGTCGACCTTGAACTCTTGCGGTCGCCTTCCCAAGTCTGCCCACTTCTTCATCCTTTTTGTCGCCTTCTCCAAGTAAGCCCGCGCAATATCTGCATTTCGATGCCACTCCTTTGTGAAGTGATAGGTTGACGGACTACTCCCAGTATACCCGATTGTCATGGTGTGAGGAGTTGACGATTGTTGTCTTGTAATGATCTCGAAGGGGCTCTTATTGGACGCAGAGCTCCGCTGCAAGTTGTAGGAGAATTGGGTAATGTCCAACAACTTCACCCAATCTCGTTGGTTGGCACTCACGTAGTGCCGAAGATATTGCTCCAGGAGCGAGTTTATCCTCTCGGTTTGGCCATCCGTCTGGGGGTGGAGGCTTGTGGAGAAGTATAACTTGGATCCCAACAATTTAAATAGCTCGGTCCAGAATCATCCCAGGAACCGAGCATCTCGATCACTGATGATATTATGCAGGACTCCCCAATACTTCACCACATCCTTCATCATCAGGTTGGCCGCCTCCTCTGTTGAACAGTGTAGGGGAGCAGCAATGAAAGTTGCATACTTTGAAAATCGATCGACTACCACGAATATCGATCCGAGTCTCCCTACTAGTGGCAAGCTTGATATAAAGTCCAAGGAAATGCTCTCCCACAGCCTTTCTGGTACAGGCAACAGCTCCAAAAGTCCCACCGGCTTCCGCTACTCCGCCTTGTCTTATTGGCAAGTGAGGCACGTTCGAACATATTCTTCCACATCAGTCCCCATCTTCGGCCGATAGAAGGCCCTCTCCACGAGAGCCAACGTTCGGTGAATACCTGGGTGTCCAGCCCAAAGGGAATCGTGACACTCTCTTAAGAGTTCACGCCTCAAATTGTCCACTCGAGGAACATAAACCCTATTCCCTTTTGTGTACACGAGTCCGTCCTGGACCCAAAATCGTCGTGTCTTGCCTTCTTTGATGAGCTGCATCAAGATAACTGCCTGGGGGTCACTATACAGTCCATCCCTGATCCTGGAAAGGAAGTTGGAGTGCAACTGACTTGCTTGGCCTCTGCCCTCCACTTGTACGACATTCACGCGCTCCACTTTCCGACTCAATGCATCGGCCACGACATTTGCCTTTCCAGGCTTGTACTCCATTGCCATATCAAATTCCGTTAGGAAGTCCTGCCATCGTGCTCGCTTTAGGGAAAGTTTCTTCTGCGTTTGGAAATAGCTCAGAGCGATGTTGTCTGTTCTCAGCATAAATCACGATCCGAGAAGGTAGTGTCACCAAACTCATAGACAATGGATCACCGCTATAATCTCCTTCTCGTGCACTGGATACCGTCGCTCGGTCTCGTTGAGCTTGCGGCTCTCGTAGGCCACTGGATGACCCTCCTGTATGAGTACTCCCCCAATAATGAAGTCTGAAGCATTTATATGGACTTTAAAAAGCTCTCCATAGTTCGGTAATTTGAGCACCGGTTCTTCTAGAACAATAGCCTTCAGATCTTGGAATGCTATTTCACATTTGTTAGACCACTTCCAAGGCTGCTCCTTCTTCAGCAACTCCGTCAGTGGAGTTGCACGCTTCGAATACCCCGCTATGAAGCATCGATAGTAGTTGACGAAACCAAGGAAGGATCTCAACTCTGGCACCTTCTTTGGAGTTCGTCATTCCGCAACCACTTGCACTTTTGATTTGTCCATCCGAATGGAACCATCACCGATTCAATGCCCCAAGAATAAGATCTCCGTTTGGGCAAAGTAGCATTTCTCCCTTTCACGAACAAAGTATTCTCCCTGAGAATCTTAAAAATTGTCCGAAGGTGCTTGACATGCTCCTCGAGCATTTGACTGTAGACGACGATATCGTCTAAGTAGACGACCACGAACTTATCCAAATACTTCTTGAATAGCTGATTCATGAGAGTGCAGAACGTGGCCGGAGCGTTGGTTAAGCCGAAAGGCATCACCAAGAACTCAAACGCTCCATACTTGGTCACACGGGTAGTCTTCGCTTTATCGCCTTCAGCAATGCGCACCTGCCACTACCCCGACCTAAGGTCAAGTTTTGAGAAATACTTGGCTTTGCCCAACTGGTTGAACAAGTCCGCGATGAGCGGGATGGGATACTTGTTCTTCACTGTCACTTTGTTGAGGGCTCGGTAATTGACGCATAGTCGGAGGCTCCCATCTTGTTTCTTCTGGAAGAGAATTGGAGCTCCGAATGGTGCTTTAGAGCTACGGATGAGACCACTGCTTAGCAATTCACCTAACTGCTTCCTGAGTTCTGCCAACTCTGGCGGGGGCATGCATTAGGGTGGTTTCGCTGGAGGCTTCACTCCTGGCTCCAGCTCGATGTTGTGATCCACGCCTTTGCATGGTGGAAGAGTCTTCGGTAACTCGGGTGGCATAACGTCATTGAACTCTTTCAGGACGTTCGCCACCACAGCAGGTTCTTGAATGGCCTTCTCGTCGAGTGGCTCTAGCTTCACAGCAGCCACGAATGTTTTCGCACCCCTTTCTTCATTTGCAATGCTGATATATGTTGGGGTTCCTTGGTTCCTCTCAGAGAGACGGGAACCACGCAGGGGTCGTCACCTCCCATCATACACAGGGAGTTTAGGAACGACATTGACACCAACTTCGCCGCATGCATGAACTTCATTCCAAGAATCACTTGGAAGTCGTCCAGTGGCACCGCCATCATGTTGGTGTTCCCGCTCCATGTTCCGATCTTGATTGAGAACTCCCTTCACCAACCCGGAGATTCGTCTGGCCTCCGAATTCACCGCCTTCATTCGACTTGGGCTCTTCTCCAAGATCAACCCAAGTCGCTTTGCTTCTCGATCAGCAATGAAGTTGTGGGTAGCACCCGTGTCCACCATTGCATGGGTTCTTTGGCCATTTAGCTTGATGTCTACATACATCAGCTTACCACTTCCTGCTTTTTGTAGCTTTGTCTTCGTGTTCTCCCCCACTTGACCCCGCATGGCGTTCAACAAACGCATTGCTCCCATCCGGGGTCTTTGTGACTCCTCGTCGTCGCTGTTGGATTCAGAACTGCTCGAACTAAGAGCGACAGCTTTGCCCTTGTCTGATCGGGGTGGGGGGGCGAGGGGGGGGGGATGGAAGCTGTTAAAGCATTGAGTGCTTGTTTTTATGGGCACTCCCTCACCATGTGCGGCCCTCCGCACAAGAAGCATCCTCCAAGTTTCGGGGCCTTGCCTTTCGGGCTTGGCCCTTTGTGGGAATTCTTCCTTTGTTCACCCCCGAGCTCCTTCCTTCGAGAATATTTTAGAGGGTGATTGCCTGAAGATTGTTTCCTTTTTCCTGGGTCTTCGAAGGAAACGAAGTCGGTGAGCCTTTCTGCGGCAGCAATTGCCCCGATCAAATTGGTGACATTCCTTCGATGTAGTTATTGTTGCGCCTATGGCTTCAAACCATCAAGGAAGATGAACAACTTATCCTTCTCGGACATGTCTTGGATGTCCAGCATTAGCGTAGAAAATTGCTTCACGTAGTCTCGGATGAAAGTATTTTGGCGGAGTTGTCTCAGCTTCCTTCTTGCGACGAACTCGGTGTTCTCCGATAGGAACTAAGTTCTCAACTCCCGCTTCAAGTCCTCCCATGTGTCAACTCGACACCGACCTTGTTAGATCTCCTCCCAGCAGGTTCTCCACCAAAGTTTTGCATCTCCGTTCAGATACATGGTTCCTATGGAAACTTTGCTTTCTTCGGAATCTGGTCTCGTAGCTCGAAAGTATTGTTCCATGTCGAATAGAAAATTCTCGAGCTCTTTGGCATCATTGGCCCCTCCATAACTATGAGGCTTGGGTGCCCTCAAGTTTTATGGCGGCGCAACGCGGGTTTTGCTTCCTCCTGCATTTAGTGCTCTTGTAAGCATGGTCACCCTCGAAGTGAGTTCCGCCACAACTTCTTGCAAGTGTTGTACGGAGTCTTTGGTGTCATCTGACAATCGGTCGACTAGGGCCTCAACCTTGTCGATCCTAGACTCCGCTTCTTCTTGCGAGCTCTCTACCCCAACAAGCCTTTGTTGGCCATGGTAGAGTTCCTTCAAGCTCGCTTCAAGAACATCCAAACGGGTTTCCGCCGTTGGGAGTCTTTCCTTGTGACTCTTTTTCTCGGTTGGCGCTCCAGATTGCGCCTCCTCCGCTCGTGGAGAGTAGCCAACTTCTCAGTTATCATGTTCGCTGCCGTGCTCCTCTTGAGCTGCTCCAACAGCATGAGAGCGAGTGTGCATATGCAGCCCACCTGCAGCTGCTTGGGGCAAGGGTCCAGCTTGCCCCGTCTTGCTTGATTCACCACGATGCTTTGTCATGGCGAAGTTGTGAAGTTCCTTCGCTGCTCACTCGAAGTGCTTGCCCGCTCTGATACTATAATGTCACGGCCTTAGCTGGAAGCCTGGAATTG
This sequence comes from Musa acuminata AAA Group, assembly GCF_036884655.1. Lineage (NCBI taxonomy): Eukaryota > Viridiplantae > Streptophyta > Magnoliopsida > Zingiberales > Musaceae > Musa > Musa acuminata. The sequence continues at coordinate 29,534,891 of NC_088331.1, read as the reverse complement.
CCTAAGGCGTGAGGCACCATTGCGGTAAAGACACGAACTTAGCTTACGTTGCCTAAGTCGCAAGGCACCCTTGCGGCAAAGGCGCGAACTTAGCTTACGTTGCCTAAATCGCGCTTCGCCCTTGTGATTTGCGCCCGGAAAGATCAGCCCACTTGCAACCTCTCGCAGGTCCTGAAGGACCTGTAAAAAGAGAAAGTTGATTAGTTCGAAGAACGAGCGACGGACAAGTCCTAACGTCTCAAGAAAAGGGGAAGCTTTACAAGTAATTCAACGAGCACCTTGCACGCATAAAAGAAAAGAGAGAGAGGGGGAAAACAAGGACTTTAGAAGGTTGAACGAATAACTGCAAGTCCACAAACAGCTGCTCACCAGGTGTCGGGCGTAACAACAAGTTCTCGTCAAGGTAACGTGCGAACTTGCGAAAGATCGTTTAACGCCCGACATTATACCGAAGCCCCATCCAGTCTTATGCCACCTGAGTGATTCCAAGGGGCTGAGATGCCTGACGTTTTGTAAGCGGAAACGGACTGCAGGAAACAGCCCATGGCACATGAAAACGGAGCTGTTTTGGGCTGTTTTGGGGTTGTTTTGCTCAGTTCGGTGAGTGATCGCTTTATAGCGTTGCAACTTGTTCAAACTTACATTTTTACAAGCAAAATGACTCAAAACCAAGACAAAACGTGCTGCCAAGTAGCTGTACATGTAGATGAGAGCGACGAACGGTTCGTTGAACGGAGTTGTTGCGGGTGCACGACGACCATTCATGACATCACGGTAGAAAGGAAACAACAACTGCAACCAACATTTTTTGGTGAAATGTACTGATTATAATCACATGTATTTTTCAAGTACAAGAAAATGGTCGAAGAGTGTCCCGAAGATGCCAGATTAATACATAACATCTAACATTTCATGAACATTAAAAACTTTCACCAGCTTCAACATTCTCATTTGTTGGCATATGGATTTTCTCGAAGAGATCACCAATTGAAAAGCCTAAAACTATATTTCTTTTCTACTGTTATAGGATTTTGTTTCTTATTCACAGGTCAATGTTATATAAATACCACAAGAGGAAAAGCAATTGGGTTAAGATAATATGATTTTGGCCTTTTTTATTTATACCAGAAAGAAAGAACAACTGAACAAGCATGTCACAAACTGGCTGACAATAGTTCTTGTATAACTAAAGAGATAAAACAGAGGCATATCCCTAAATAGCTGCAACATATCAACCATAGGCTACAGTATAGACTAACAGACTAACATGTACCTAACAACTACACTTAGATTCATCAAAACTCAACCATATTGGATTGACAAAAGGACAGGCTCCATATCGGTTAGTGATTCACTTATATGCATAAAACTAGGAACATAATGTTTTCCTTGTGTATTAGGTAAATAGAGAGATCTGGAAGATGGGAATCACTTGAGCAAAACAACTCTTAGTGATGGTTAGATGTCTCACATGTTTGCTAAAGCTAATTGTGACTTTATGACTTTTGTGATTTGAATACAGTAACCAGCTTCAATTGCACCCTCTTATAATATAGTAATACACAACAAAGCATATGTTAGCTAACTATGTTTGCTCTACATTTATATGGGATATGGCAATGGCAGACCCTCAAGTATCTCAAGTGTGTATCTAGAAGTAGCAAAATACCATTCTGAATGTTTTGCCACTGATCTATGCATATCTCAGAGATGAAAGGTTCCTGTAATAGCAGCAAATATTTTCATGAGCAACACTTACAAAAGAGCACGATCCTCTCGTACACTGTTGTCAACTTCAATAATCTTGGAACCAACCAAGAGTTGCATCACCAGTCCAGAAGTCACAATTGGTGTAATTCCAAGCTCCATAACAGTTCCACGATTAGATGCAAGAATAACACGCATCCAGTAAAATGGATCGGCTCCAGTAGTTGAATGGATGCCATAAAGTGGAAGCTGACTGCAAACCAGAAAGATAAAGAGAGAAATAACAGTGTAGATGACCTTTTCCCTGAATGGAATTTTTCGATCAGCACTCTGAACTTCAGGCAAGAAAGCCAGAAATGGTCTAACAAGATGAAGCATTCTAAATCCTCCCGCCATTGTCCTGCAGCATGATAATAGCAAACGATCATTTCATGAAAGAATGAACAAAAGTGACCAATATAAAATAGCAAAAGCAATTCTATTCCTTGATCAACTACAATATCAAGAGTTGATGGATAAAGATAAAAATGCAGCTGCATGGAAGATGGAGAGGGACATACTCAAGATATATCCTTGGAAAAGAAAAAAATTGTGACCAAATAAACCAAGACAAAATTCACATTTGCAGACAATTAATGAAGGTGAGTAGAAATATGGGTTTACCAGATTCATCTCAGAAAAACAACAAAATCAAATTACTAATGGTCCTGCTAAATGTTTCTCATTGAATCTATTTCCAGCTGCAATTATTTGTCCATTCTCTTTCAGAACAAATGAGATTTATGACAAGAACATTTAGGAAAATTATTCAAATGTACCAAACTCCCTTGCAGCACCATTTTGTTAAGCTATAAGCAAAAGGACTTTCAGCGATTTCAGTTCCCATGTTCCAACCAATTGTTAATGCTAATTAACATAGCGTTAATCTAGGATTGAATCAGTAAATGTGGCCCTTAAATCATATTGAAAATTGAAGCGTCTTTGAGCACGCAACTGCCTGCATCCGCAATCCTTTCTGTCCATACAGAAGGACATCAGCAAGGGTTGCATCATGAATAAACATGAGATGTGGGTACCCAGGCAAGCAACAGGAGTAATTGTACTCTGCATAGGTCTCGAAAACAAGAGGAAGGTGGTCCACAATCAACAAAAAGATGAGATTCTTATTTTATATACTTCCCATTTTAATTATTTAGATTTCAAGGATTTCCTAATCATATTTTTCAAACTCATTTATATTTTTATTTTAAAACTATTTTTCTCCAGCCCAACCAACAACTTTGAATGCCATTCCCAAAATCCCAAACCCATGTAGAAATAACTATTCAACAAATCATGATGGAGCGAAATGGAAAGGAACAAAAATACAGTAATGCATAAGAACAGGAAAATAACCCAAAGAAAACAGATGTACCCAAAGAAAATTATTCAAATGCCAGCTCACATTTGGCTAGTTACAAAACTAATCAAACAAGTAATACACCAGGAGCAAAAAAGCCATACTCAGTCTAACCAATGCAGCAATCTAATTGGCAGATAAGTGAAAATATGTAACCTAACAGAAAGCCTCTTGTTAAACAAAGAATAATCCAGAAAGATCAAAACCCAGCCAAAACAGGCATCAAAGATGTAATAACGAATCCACCCACAATGCAACAGTAAATGGCAATATATAAAATTGCATTCACTGTCATCAAAACACAGCAGATATTCAAGAGTCAAAAGGGCAGAATAACACATTTGTTATCCTGAGCCATAAGAACAGATGGATTTTTTAGAAACATTAAACAAAAGCGTAGAATGCCCTCTGGTCTAATGAAGAAGAGCACATCTGCTACCTGTCACTTAAGTTGTAAATTAGATGCGTCAAATTAGACGTATTAATTGATGAGAAAAAGAAGACAACAGCTTTAAATCAATATGTCCCTGAGAAATCTGACGCTGAAAGGTAAACTTCCAAAAATGGTCTGACACCACGATGCGGTATCTCCAAGACACCCAGAACTTGGAAGATGATGGGCTTACCTTGAAAGACACGAAAGATCGTTCCTCAAGACAGGACAATGCATTCAATAATGATGATTTCTGACGGAATTCCACATGGATCCACGAGATCGAGTACCAATATTCGTATGAACCGATCCGATATAGCAAAATCGTGAAAATTTAGGATGTGACACAGATCAATTCAAACAGATAAAAAGGGAATCACAGCATAAAAATAATCCATAACAAAAAAGGAAGAACTTTTGGTTAAAAAAAGGAAGTACATCCATGACCCAAGAAATCGAGAACATTCTAACACGAATCAAACAGAAAATAGGCAGAAATTATAAATCAAAGGCAAGCAGCCATAAGCAAACGAGATCAAGAACCAGCAAATGAAACCGCACATGAACAAACAAATCTATACAAATCTGTCCCGATCCAGATCTGCGCAAACAATACACGAGGGTTGCTTCATTACCTCCCAAACCCGATTCACGGTTGCCTCGGTCGGATGGTCACAGACACACACACACACAGACTCTCTCTCTCTCTCTCGGTGTTAACAGGGCACCAGACCCCGAGACATCTCCCCAGATTTATCAGGGTAAAGGATTGTCGGGGGATCGAGGAAGAGGCGACTTGGTCGACGTCCTTCGAAAGAAAAACCGGATACGGGTTGACCTTTGAAACCCGACCCGCAATCCAACCGGTTACAGGTACATATACAATTAAAATGAAAATTTGCCATTGATGTCTTTTAATTAACCTCTCTTAATTTTGAAAAATTAATTAATTAAAGGTCTTGCTTGGTTATTTTTAAAATAGATATAAATTTATATTTATTTGTATCATGAAGATTGAATATCAGCACAACAAAATCTAAACTCATTAAATTATAAGTTAGACTATAATATTAATATATATATATATATATATATATATATATATATATATATATATTAGTCTAACTTAAGTTGAATTGAAGTTGGTTGGTTTTGGATGTTGAATTCAATCGATCTTGGTTTAATCAAATTAAGTTGAATCATTTCTGATTATAACTCTCTCATTTCCGTGATTGATCTCTGAATCTAGAATTGAAGATGAAAATATTCTTTTTAATTATTTTTTTTTATGAATCGTCTTGTTATAGTCGATTTTTGCCCTTTACATCCCATATGAAAACTGTTTTAACATCTCATTTTATGTGAGTACTTTTTTATTTTTTCTTGTGATGATGATGTCTTCATCCAATGGTTTTTCCTAATCAGACACTTGGTCATCTATTGTGGATAGCGTCTCGCTTAGCTTGTAGTCTAACATTTACAGCTCAAATACCTTTAAGGTATTTGTGTAGATAATTATATTGATTAGATTGATTTGAAGATTGGTTTAGTAAATTTGATTAGTTGATTTCAAATAAATTAGAGTTTTACAATTGATTAATATATAAGATAATAAATTTGACAAGTTGATTTCAAATAAATTAAAGTTTTATTATTGATTAAGATATATAATATAAATCGAGCATATGGATGACTAGTATGGATTGTGTGACTCAGAGTTACCAAGGTATCAAAGGAGATGCAATCAAACTTGAAGGTTTTCTATAATATCTATCTTTTGTAAAATTTAATTTAGAGAAGATGTTGGAATATTAAATTACCACAACGATGAAGGTTGTTATAATGGGCAAAACGCAACATCGAAGGATGCTGCAATGAGCGAAGTGATCACCTTATATTCCTATCTAAAAACACATTTCTTTGATAGTCAACAACATCGAATTATATCATTAAGGGAATAAAATCAGGGTGAGGCCACAAAACTTATAAGATATTTTCTAGAACAACCTGAATAATATTTACTTGTGTTGTCCAAGTAATTTAAATCCTAATGCTAAACATACTTATCAATTCTAAATACAATCTAAGGGAATCTTCTAAATATAGGTATCACTCCTCTATGATTAAATTAGAAAAGTGAAAATTTATTCACCTTTAAAAGAAAGGATTAAAGGTATCGCTACTAGAAAACATCCTATTAGTCATAAAAATATTAGCATAAATATTTAAAATTATCACTAAAAAGTAATTTAGTGATGAGGTCACTACACAAAATTTTTATGATAAACCATAATTTATCACTAAAAATTTATCATTAAATCCTTAAAGTTTGAATATTAATGATGATATTATTACCATCATTGTCACAAAACTTCTTATTTTAGGATAAACATTTTATGTTGTGACAAATAATATTTTAGTCGATAATAATTTTTATTATATTGAAGGTACCAACTAGTTGAGTAGGTAGACACTACTGAATCTCGTATTTTGATGATGAAACCAATTGATAATTATTTATAATTTAATCTACGTTTTGAGTGACGTAAGATGCTTCGATCAGGATGAGACAGTTAAAGCAAGAAGAATCATGTTGTGTCGGGGAAAAACATGTTAGAAGATTGGATATCCAACCGGAGGATCGATCGACGTATCGATAGAAGGCTTCGGGCCATGGATTCGGGCATCGGGACAAGAAAAGTGGATATTGCGTCAAGGATATCGGAGTTGCGAAGTCAACTGGCCGATTGGGCAATAGGCCGCAAGAGAGGATGATGCGTTGAAAAATCGGACGAAGCGTCGAGGGACTAATGACATGTCAAACAATATGATTAATGCTTAGTATTAATTGTCTAGATAAAGTGTGTTTTACATGTGCAGGATTAACTACGATAGCAAGGCATGAAGCAAAATGAAGTCCCGGAGTCAAGGACGTGATTTCATTGGGAGTTTGAGAGTTCGTCGGAAGTCCGGACGTTCGTTGGAAGTGCTGGCGGAACCAGCCGAGAAGTCTCAGAGCTTGCCAGAGAAGCTCATCGGGAACTCGCCAAGAAGATCCTAGTGAAGTCCAGGAGCTTGCCGGTAGTCCGCCGGAACATTGCTGAGAGATCGTCGGAAGTTTGCCGGAAGAATAGACTTACGGACTTGTTTAGCTCAGATTATGTCTTAGATTTCATAGTTAGCACGTCATTGGGTTTGGATTTGGGCCAACCCAATTAGGAGCCAGTTAGGCCCATGTAAAGACTATGTTGGGCCCAATGAGAGACCCAAATAGTGCCCTAAGAAGTCTCACCATCGTGGCATAGTCTTCGAGACTGTGTCAAGCGATGGTACTGCTAGTTTGGGCGGTTATACCACCCCTACCAGGGTGCTAGGCGATGGTACCACCATTCTAGGTGGTGGCACCCACTAGCACAGCCTCCTAGGTGGTAGTATCGCTAAACACCGACGAGTAAAGGTTCGGATATAAGATATCCATGATGAGAGATTATTAGGTAGAGACCCACTAATCTAAGAGGCTTGGGTAGTTGGATAGAGATCTAGTACCCAGTATTGCACCGCCTGACAAAGCTCGAAGACTGAGCCTTTAGGCGATGCTACCTCTTGTCAGGGGCGGTTGCACCTCTTGCCAGAGCTCGAAGACCGAGCTCAGGCGATGCAACCTCCTGACTGAGGCGGTTGCACCGCTTAGCCAGTGCTCGGAGACCGAGCCCAGGCGGTGCCACCTCTTGTTAGGGGAGGTTGCACCGCCCAGTCTCGCTCGGAGACTGAGCCCAGGCGGTGCCACCGCCTGGCTGGAGTGGTTGCACCTCCTAGTCTCGCTCAGAGACTGAGCCCAGGCGGTGCAACCTCCTGCTTTGGGCGGTTCAACCGCCTTGCAGAAATCAGGGTCCGAATGGGTTGATCCATTCGGCCTAATTTGGGTTTTTCGGGGGCCCAATTGCCCTAAGATTAAGTTAATGGGATTACCTTCCATTTCCAACTTAATCATTGTGCTAACTATGATATTCCCTAAGACATTTACTGCAACTTGCTCCGGTGCGTCAATCGCTTCTTCCGGTGAGCTTCCGGCGAACTTCCGTCGATCATCCGATGAACCCTCAGTGATGCTCCTACGGACTTTCGGCAAACTCCTGGACTAGCGACGATCCAGTTGGCGAGTTCCGACGAGCTTCTTTGGCAAGCTCATGGACTTCTCGGATTTGTTCTCGCAGAACCTCCGACGACTATCCGAACTTCCGTCGAACTCTCGAACTCCCAACGTGATCATTGTCTTGACTCCGACGCAACTTCTGCTACATGTCTTACATTCATCGCAGTTAATCCTGCACACTTATCTCAACATATAGATTATATAACAAATGACAATTGACTTCATCATCAAAATCCGAGATTCAACAATCTCCCCCTTTTTGATGATGACAATCAATTGATAATGGAGTTAACCTTAACTCCCCTTGTCTATATGCCATACTTGAGATAAGTCATTTTAGAATTCAAAACCTTTGAATTCAAGAGACATATTGATAAGTTAAAATCATTTAAACTTATCAATACTCCCATCATGATTCCCATCATGATGTATCTCTCTGAAGATGATGTCAAGGCTTGACATTCATTTTCAAATTTTATATAACAGGTTTAAATGATGGTAATAGTAGCAATTTATCATATTGTAAGATATCAACATGTAAATCTGCGAAGTAAGATTTTGATATCATTACATGATGCAACCAAGGCATAATGCAAATTATAGCAATCATGCATCAATTCATATATCTCTTGGTGATGCAAGCATGGCATTAATACTCATATATTTCTCCCCCTTTGTCATCAACAAAAAGCATGGTAATTGTGATAGCAGGAGAACAATAAGCGAATTTTGAGCATAAGCGTGATAGTTCTTCATGACTTTATATGTCATTTTCCAAGCATATAAAGGAAGACATGATACATAGATTGCTTTGAATACTTCTTCCTTTTTATTTGTTATGATCTTTTTGCATGAAGGAGGAAGGCCATTTGTGAGTTTACTTTGAGTGAAGTTAAGACCGATGAGAGATTATATCATGCTTCAGGTATCAAGATATGTATGTGAAGCAAATCTTTGCAAGTAAAAACACTATCATCCATATTTCAAGATGGAATTCATAAGCAGAAATCATTTCATCAAATCAATTTCAGAAAAATATTTTTCACATATAAGTGTATGAGAAAATTCGATTTTTAGGATACCAATTGTTAAGCGAATCCAAACATGAAATGAACACTTTCATGCATTCGGACAAGACTATGCTACATATTTTCAAATACAATCAAACATGCTTATTGCTATGGAAATTTTTGTATTCAGCACATAATTTCCAACATGTTATTTTGGCATGTAATGGTAATCAAGTGATTTGATCATTTAATAAAGTCTGAAAGATAATTTTAACTAGTTTATGTATTCGGACACATCAACATTCCTAATTCTCTTCTTATGAAATCAAATTTTTCTTCACTTAGAGGTTTTGTAAAAATATCAGCTGGTTGATGTTTAGTATTATGGCAATGATGACGCATCAACTGCATTGGTATATCATTTTCATAAATCATATTTATCATAGAAACCGAGACACAAGGTTTTCAAAAATATTTAGTTTCGATGTAAAATCCGATAGTGAGTAACGAGATTAAACAATGAGTGATGTTTGTAACTCTACTCACAAATAAATACAACAGGTAACCAGATCAAGGATCAAGGCACAAGGCATTGTGATCATATTGAGTAACATAAAGAGTTTACAATACACATATAAGCTCATTCAGGAGGTGAAAAATTAAAATGCCTAAATAAAGAGTCAAATTGTCGATGAATTTGCTGCAGCTCAGATAGGATTTGATCTTATCGATGTTCAAGTCGTTCTTGTCTTTGTTCAAATCGGTCCATCCGAATCCCAATATCTTCGACAAATGAAGTATGCGCTTGCTGAAATGAGTGTGTTTCCTCAAAGGGACATATCGGAGGAGATTGAGTACCCCTAAAGATTGGTGTTTCCGGTTCTGGTTCAGGTTGAGGGGGATCGGTTCTTCTAAGCATTCTAACCTAGTTACCGTTTCTATAAACACATCTTAATCGGTGAAGTAGATTTTTATTTATTATGTTAAATCTATCTACTTTTATTACTTCTTCTTCCGGTGGTATTAGAATATCGTAGGCTCTCAGTATTCTAGTGATTATACCACCATATGGAAGCATCATGTCTTTCTTAGATAGTTCTAACATATTTTGCTGGATAAGATAGCCAAGACAGATGTCATGTCCTTTCATGATCCAATACATAGTTCCTAATTCTAATTGACTTACTTCATCATGATGGTATTGTTTAGGGAGAATAATGCTCGTTAGGATATGATGAAGTACCTTAGTGTTTAGTGGCAGTAGATATTCACAACTTTTAGGAACAAATGCTAAGTTGGGATTGGCGAAAACTGTTCGTAAGGCTTCAACATATGTTGTCCCAACAGTTTCATCATCCCATGATCCTCTAAAGTATAGTCCTCTACTTTTTATGGGAATGCCTATCATATCGTAAATGAATTTATCCGTAATGGAGATGTGTTGTCCTAACAGATATGTAGACATTCTTTCTTCTTTATATATTTGTATGTTGTTGTAAAACAATCTAACAAGTCTTGGATAGATGGGTTCACTAATTTGTAAAATAGGGAGTAGATCTAAGTTTGCAAACCATTGGATTGTCTCTAAGTCTCTTAGTTCATTTAAATCTACATGTTTTCCCTTATTGACACTCCTAAGTTCGACGGAGGAAAATTTTTCAGCATGATATTTTGAATCGAAAAGGGTAAGATCAAAATCTTCCACTAATCACCTCTTCCCTTTGTCCCTTGAGGATCTTCTAGACCCCATAACTACTACTATTTAAGAGGATAGTAATGAGCAAGAGTAAATGAATCAAAAATAGAATTTAAGGGGTTCTTAGAGAATACCTTAGTGAGATCTTCAATAGAGGGAGAGATTGTTGATCTTTTGCTTCAAAATGATGAGTATTTGGGATGCAATGAGGGGTGAAATGGAAGTGGCGAGGCTTTGAAAGAGTAAAGAGGGGAAGGAAATGAGTTGGGGTCGGTTCCACCGCCGGCCCTAGCTTTGGTTAAAAAGGGGCAGAGTTGCGGGCGGTTGCACCTCTAGCTGGGGCGGTGCAACCACTTGCAACACGTGACAGTCGGAGGTGCTACCTCCAGTTGGGGCGGTGCCACCGCCTACAGGCGGTGAGCACTTGTTCTAACCGTAGTGTGATCTGATTTGAAAGTTTTTGACTTGAGAAGAATTTTCATTCAGAGCAATCAACTTTACTTACGTAATTACGTAAGAATTTTCATTGTAAGATAAGAAATTTTGCATGATCAAGATAGATCTTGTGACGTGCATACATGTTTGTGACGGATTATTCAGATTGGTAAGCCTTGCAAGTTCATGACAACCTTAGTGAGTTCATGATATAGTTGGAATTGAGAGTAACGAACGGAAGAAATCAATAAGTTTGAAAATCTACAGGATATGTGAAGTGAGGATCATGGGTTTCCAATTCTGAGAGATCAAATAGGATTATATCTATATCACATTTGTAATTTTAACTTTCTAATCCTCTTATGTTATTTAGGCTAGAGAGCATTGCGAGTTCTTTTTGGATCTCGTATCATGAATATCGAGAATCTAAGGATCGGGATGTTATTTCTTGCTCCCAGCTTAAGATGTTTTATGTCTTTACAAGAAAGGATGATCTTTAGGTACCCATTTGCTCTTGGGTGCCTCAAAAATAGATCTACTTTGTTTATCATGTTGCATAGAATTTATCATGGTTCCTTTAGGAACCTAAATTAATTTGTTCGGACTAATTTTCTTGAATGGACAATAATGCATTTTGTGTCCAAGTTTGCAACAAAAGTTGCATTTGTTTTGGTGTCGAACATGTAAGATGGGGCCTTTTATGAAGGTGGTTGGATTTTGGTGAGGACTTCTCACAAATCCGATTCCACTTCTTTTGGGAACGTGACCCTTGTTTGCAAGGATCATGTTCAAGGACTTGCTACCAACCTCGAATTTCTTCAAGGTGTCCTTAAGCAACAAGTTTTTCTTTTGGAGAGTTTCATGATCATGGCATTTTATGCATGGACCTAAACTATCATGATATTCAACTTTTAACTTATCGAAATTACAAGTAAGACTATCATGCTCCTTTTTTAGCAATTTATATTTTCTACTAATAATCTTGCATTCATCAAATAAATCATGGAAGACATTTAATAATTCATCAAATGATAAATCTGCATCTATTAAGTTTGTTACCTCCTCTCCGATGGTCATTAAGGCGTAATGAGCAACTTGCTCGGTATTGGACTCCTCTTCTTCGGACGCGCTCGAGTCATCCCATGTTGCTTTGAGCACCTTCTTCTTTGATGTCTTCTTTTTGACTTGGGGACAATCACTCTTGTAGTGTCCTGGCTTTTTGTACTCATAGCAATTAACTTGGTCCTTCTTGGGTTCAAGTTTATTTTTTGTATCATTCTTAAACTTGTTTCTTTTAATGAAATTTTTAAATTTTCTTGTTAGAAGTGCCAAGTCATCGTCACAGTCCTCATCACTTAGAGTTTTCTCTCAAGTGGTCTTCTGAAGTTCTAAGTGTCATATCCTTCCTGTTCTTTGGAAGGATGTCTTCTTGCTCTTCATGAGCTTTGCAAGTAATCTCGTAGGTCATTAATGACCCGATTAGTTCTTTAAGAGAGAAGTTGTTTAGATCTTTCGCCTCTTAAATAGCAGTAACTTTAGGATCCCAACTCTTAGGAAGGGATCTTAGAATCTTATTTACAGCTCAAAATCCGAAAAACTTTTTCAGAGTCCTTTTAGACCGTTGACGACATCCGTGAAACGGGTAAACATGTCGCCAATAGTCTCACTCGGTTTCATCCGAAAAAGTTTGAAAGAATGTAACAAAAGATTGATTTTTGACTCTTTCACTCTACTTGTGCCTTCGTAACTCACTTCGAGTGTGTGCCAAATATTAAATGCGGTTTCACAAACTGAAACACGGTTGAACTCGTTTTTATCAAGCGCACAAAATAAGGCATTCATAGCTTTTGCATTAAGAGCGAAAGCCTTCTTCTCCAATTCATTCCAATCGATCATTAGAAGAGAAGACTTCGAAAATCCATTTTCGACAAGATTTCAAAGTTCAAAATCCATAGAAATAAGAAAGATCCTCATTTAGGTCTTCCAATAGGTGTAGTCCGTCCCATTGAACATGGGTGGACGTGTAATAGAGTGGCCCTCTTGGTTTCCGACGTATGCCATCTCTCTTGGGTTTTAATCCGTTTGAGAGTTAACCCCGCTCTGATACCAATTGTTAGGATCAAGAGCACTAAGGGGGGGGGGGGTGAATTAGTGCAGCGAAAATCTTTCAATGATAAAAAATCGTTCGAACGATAAAAACGATTTCGGTGTGAAAGCCGATTCTAAGATTACTTTAACTTAAGATCAAGCGAGATGATGTTAAAGTCAATCTATGAAGGCAGTTTGCAGTTATGATGAAAACCAGAATATAAGCGCAAATTGAAATACGACGTTCGTACGAAGAAACTGATTTACGTCTAAATACTGATTCGTAAATCACTTGATTAGGTGAGATGCAGTTTAAGCAAGGATATAAAGACAGTTTGCAGTTATGATAGAAATCAAAATGTAAACGCAAAATGAAATATGATGATCGTACGAAAAAAATAAATTTACGTCTAAACGCTGATTCGGAAAGTGCAAATCTTGAAACCCGATCGTACATGCGCAGAAAGTAGTAAGCTTTAGAGGAGGTTTGTAGTAAAGATAATAAGTTCAAAGTAAATGCAAACCGAGATTTAGAGTGGTTCAATCAATCTTGACCTACTCCACTTTTGGCTTCCTCCACCGACGAGGTCACCGACGTCAACTAGAGGCCTTCCTTCAATAGGCGAAGGCCAACCACCCTTTTACAGTTTCACTCCTTTTGACGGGCTTAGGAGACAACCCTTACAGAATTTTCTCTCCTCTCTTAAAGCTCAAAACTTGGAAGAAAAGAGGGAGAAGAACTTTTTGGCCTTTACAACAATTTTGAACTCTCAAAATCACAGAACAAGATAAGAATTTCGGTGTATGTCTGTGCTCTTTCAGTGCTGAATGGGTGGGGTATTTATAGGCCCCAACCCAGTTCAAATTTGGAGCTCAAAACTGTCAATTCCCGGAATTCCGGGATCAGGCGGTTGCACCTCCTAACTGGAGCGATTGCATCGCCTAACAAAGCTCGAAGACTGAGCCTTTAGGCGGTGCTACCTCTTGTCAGGGGTGGTTGCACCTCTTGCCAGAGCTCAGGCGATGGAACCTCCTGATTGAGGCAGTTGCACCGCTTAGCCAGTGCTCGGAGACTGAGCCTAGGCGGTGCCACCGCTTGGCTGGAGCGGTTACACCTCCCAGTCTCGCTCAGAGATTGAGCCCAGGCGGTGCAACCTCCTGCTTTGGGTGGTTCAACCGCCTGGCAGAAATCAGGGTCCGAATGGGTTGATCCATTCGGCCCAATTTGGGTTTTTCAGGGGCCCAATTGCCCCAAGATTAAGTTAATGGGATCACCTCCCATTTTCAACTTAATCATTGTGCTAACTACGATATTCCCTAAGACATTTACTACAACTTGCTCTGGTGCGTCAATCGCTTCTTCCGGCGAGCTTCCGACGAACTTCCGTCGATCATCCGATGAACCCTCGGTGATACTCCTGCGGACTTCCGGCAAACTCCTGGACTTACGACGATCCACTTGGCGAGTTCTGACGAGCTTCTTTGGCAAGCTCATGGACTTCTCGGATTTGTTCCCGCAGAACCTCCGATGACTGTCCGAACTTCCGTCGAACTCTCGAACTCCCAACGTGATCATTGTCTTGACTCCAACACAACTCCTGCTGTATGTCTTACTTTCATCATAGTTAATCCTACACACTTATCTCAACATATAGATTAGATAACAAATGATAATTGACTTCATTATCAAAATCTGAGATTCAACAGAACCTAGTTCTGCTTGATACCTGCTCGTGAAACTCAGAGCATGTACTATATTAGGCCTGGTACTTAGCATAACATACATGATAGGCCCTATCGCTGAGGCATAGCGTATCCTATCTATATTTACCCTTTCTTCAGGAGTCTTTCGGGACATACTCCTAGAAAGGTATATCCTATGTCTTATCGGTATGAGACCTCTCGGAATTTTTCATACCAAAGCTTTTGACAATAGTATCTATGTACGTAGACTAGGATAAGCCAAGCATTCTCTTGGATCTATCTCTATAGATTCAAATCCCTAAGATGTAGGATGCTTCCCCTAAGTCTTTTATAGAGAAATGTCTAGATAGCCAAGCCTTTACTATGGAGAGCATTCCTATATTATTCCCAATGATCAGGATGCCATCCATATATAACACAAAGAAGGTGATAGCATGATAAGACCCTAGGGTTTTATCATAGAAAGAAAGAGGAGAAAAGGGGATGATCACTTCGAGAGGATTGGTCTCCTTAATCACTTTGAGGGGATCGACCTCTTAGGGTTTGTCAAAATACTGAATAATATTTCATTGCTTGTTAAAAAGAAATAAATACATCCCTATTTATGAAGTTTCACCCAGAAATCATCAGGACTTAGACTCTTAATAATAAATAAATATTAAATAGACCCCTATCCAACTCTTATTGAACTAAACAAACTCAATAAACATTATTCAAAAGGTTAAAAACTAAAGAGATCCTAAAAATTTCTCCCCTTTTAAATCAGCCTTGTCCTCAAGGCTGAGCAGCATCAAACTCGACGAGCTTCTCTTAAATCACTTCAGTTATAGGGTATCTGCGTTGCATCACAACATGTTGATCAAGTAAGTATGGTCTTTACTTCTTGATAGTGTAAGTAATAGATTGACATATCAGTGTAGTAGTCATTGCAGTCTTTTGGAGAACCCTCTCCATCCGAAGGCTAGTGGCAGTTGTGACCTTCCATAAACTTCATGTTTAGTTTAGAAAAATTCCAAGAAATATCACCCAAGGTTGATAGCCATTCAATTCCAAGCACCACTTCGAAGTCTTCCGAGGGTAACAAAAAGAAGTCTATAAGTAACTCTTGGCCCTATATAATTAATTTTATATTTGAACGTTTATTATCACAAGTTAAAATCTGTCTATTAGCGACCTTTACTTCGAATCTATCATAGCCTTTAATGTGGAAAGCTAATCGGTCAGCAACCTTACTGTCCATAAAATTGTTAGTGTTACCAATATCAATTAAAACTGTAATATGCTGATGTTCCAGAGTTCCTCTAACTTTTCTAGTTTGAGGGTTTGAGTAGCTAGCTAATGCATGCACTATATGTATGATAGGTCCAACATCTACATCAGAATCCATACTTTCATGATCGAAGTCCACATTATTAGCTTTCAATTCCTCCCTAATTAGTTCAATCATCAGAAGTTGCCCTTGTTTACGTTAGTGCTCCCTACTCTACTTTTCATCACCGTGCCAGCACAAACCCTTCGTTGATCTTTCCTTGACTTCTTCTCGAGTTAGTCTTGGGGTGTTAGGGTTTCGGTTGGGAATAGATGGGGCCAGTAGCTTGCTGATCATATGTTTATTATCACTTTTGTTTCAACAATTTTTCCTGCTAATTTTTTCCTCGTGTAAATGTGCAAATGATATTACAGCTGTCAAAGTGCGGGGTTGGTGAGCTTTGACTTCACACCGGATATCTAGATTAAGTCTTTCGATAAATGTACTCACTAGTTGTTATTTGAACCAATCTTTAGCTTGATTTGATAATCATTCAAATCTACTATGATATTCTAACACTATGGAAGTCTGATGAATTTTGGCGAGCTGCCCATCAATATTCTCGTATTTAGATGGTCTAAAGTGAATAAGAAGTCCTTTCTTGAATTGATCTTATGAGGGGACTTCGTAGTAAGTTTCGTACTAATTATACTATTAGATTGTGTCACTATCTAGTTGGATTGAGGCTATTTCCACCTTGGATTCTTTTGGAGTTATGTGAAAATGAAAATTTTTTTGTGCTCTGGAGATCCAACTAGTCGGATCTCCATCTTCATATCTTGGAAATTCCACCTTCATGCATTGATAGATTATGTCCTATTCTTGGTTCCTTTTCCCTATATCTTTAGATTGGTTCAATGTAAGATTTGAGTTTTCATCTTGTTGAAACTTGCTAAAGCTCTCTAATAGACTTTTTTTTTAAATCATTAAGGGTTTCTTATAACCGGTTCTCAATTTTTGTTTCCAAAGCTTCTAATTGGGCTTTCACTAAGTTCTTGGTAGCTATTACGTAAGACTATAGATCTGTAATCTCCAATTCCTATTTTTGGTGTCAAGTCAAAGGCATAAGTACTACACTATTCAGTGTGGTTGCTGTGAAGTTTGGCTCGAGGCAGTATTGGGGTGAGAGCATTGCGGTCACTGCGAGGAGGAAGTGTTAGCGTGGAGAGTGGTTCGTTGGTCAAGAAACACCAACAGTAGTGGTGGCAACCAATGGTTACGGTAGCAGAGGGACTGGTGGCTATAGATGGCTACAGCGGCTTTGGTGGCTATGATGGTCATGGTTCGGGCAAGGCAGCTTAAAGGCTTGTTGTGGTTGCTGCATGCACTGCTAGAGGGTGGCTAAAATGGAATGAGGGGGGTGGTCATTGGTCGGGAGCAACGGTGACGGTGGAAGGCTACTACTACTAAGGGTGGGAGGCATCATGGGATGAGACCCTGGGAGCAACGTTGGCAGCACGACCGACAACAATGTATTGTTTTTGTCACATTGAGGGATGAGACTATAGTGATTGCTATCAATGCCAATATCGAAGGGAGAAGGAAGCATCGTACGATGATCGACGGTTGTGGTAGAAGGTGTGAGGAGGTGATGGGGGGGGGTTTTGCCCTCACGCTACTCATAGTGACCGACAGCTATAGCAAAAGATGCATAGTTGCCCTATTTCGATCGCCATGAGGAGGGGAGGTTGTTGCCGAGGTTGAGAGGCAACAATGGTGGCATGACTAGGAAGTAGCTATTAGGATCAAGTCGGCACTAAGAGGGGGGGGGGGTGAACTAGTGCAGCGGATGAAATTACGTCGGTTTGAAAATCTTTCATTCGATTAAAACTAATTTTGGAAAGATGTTAACTTGAAATATGTTCCTAAGAGTGTGCAGCTAAAGTAATAAGGAAGTATGATGGTTTGTAATAAATGTAAATAGCAAAGCAAAAATGCAAACAAGATTTTATAGTGGTTCGATCATCATGACCTACATCTACTCCCGATTTTTCTTCCGTCGAGGCCACCAGCATCCACTAACGATCTTCCTTTTGTTGAATCTCGAATTTTGATGATGAAATCAATTGATAGGTGTTTATGTTTTAATCTGTGTTTTGAGTGACATAGGATGCTTCGATCAGGATGAGACAATTAAAGAAGAAAAAATCATGTTGGGCCGGAAGAAAACATGTCAGAAGATTGGACATCGAGCCGGTGGATCGATCGATGTATCGACAGAAGGCTTCGGGCCATGGATTCGAGCATCGAGCCAAGAAGAATGGATATTATGCCAAGGATATCAGAGTTGTAGAGTTAACTGACCGATTGGGCAATAGGCTACAAGAGAGGATGATGCGCTGAAGAATTAGATGAAGCATCGAGGGACCAATGACATACCGGACAACATAATTAATGCTTAGTATTAATTGTCTAGATCGAAATATATTTTACATGTGCAGGATTAACTATGATAGTAAGGCATGAAGCAAAATGAAGTCCCGAAGTCAAGGATATGATTTTGTTGGGAGTTCGAGAGTTTGTCGGAAGTCTGGACGTTCGTTGGAAGTGCTAGCAGAACCAGCCTAGAAGTCTTGGAGCTTGCCAGAGAAGCTCGTCGGAACTCGCCAATAAGATCATAGTGAATTCTAGGAGCTTGCCGAGAGTCCGCTAGAACATTGCCGAGAGATTGTCCGAAGCTCGCTGGAAGATCGTCAGAAGCTCATTGGAAGAATAGACTTACAGACTTGTTTAGCTCAGATTATGTCTTAGATTTCGTAGTTAGCATGTAATTGAGTTTGAATTTGGGCCAACCCAATTTGGGGCCAGTTAGGCCCATGTAAGGATTGTGTTGGGCCCAATGAGAGGCCCAAACAGTGCCCCAAGAAGTCTCATCATCGTGACACAATCTTCGAGACTATGTCAGACGTTGGTACCGCCAATATGGGTGGTTGTATTGCCCCTGACAGGGTGCCAGGAGGTGGTACCACCAGTTTGGGCGATGGTACCACCCAGCATAGCCTCCCAGGTGGTGGTACCACCCAAGCTGGGCGATGGTACCTGTTGGGAAATCTTGAGGGTGACATCAGATGTGTAGCAGAAGAACAAGAAAACAAAATCCCCAATTCCCAAAGAGATGTTCGTCGTCGTGCGAAGATTGGTGTGCAAAATCTACGAAACTGAAAAACTACGTATAGAGTAGATTGTGTTACTTAGAGAGATCGTATATCTCTGTTTCCTTACAGATCTTTAGGAGAGGGTGAAGGAGGTCAAGCATCCTCCTCTTTAGCGGTGATCCACACAGCAGGGCTGTGACGACACTCCTCAAAACTCCAGGCCTACTCTAAGGTGGAGAGGGTAAGGAGAATAGGAGAGGCAAGCAAAGGCTCTAGCCTATGAGGCTCTGAATCCATCCTATTTATAGAGGTCCCCTATCAAACCCTAATAGATCCTCGCCTAGTGGGTATTGGATCTGTATCCAATAACCCAAGCCTTTTAGATTAGTGGATCTCTATCCAATAATCTCTTATGGGCTCTTATTGGATCTCGTCCATGGGATCCAATAATTCAGGAGCTTATTGGATATCCAATAAGATAAGGCTTCGTCGGATATCTCATATCCGAACCTCTACTCATCGCAATGCCTACCATATGTGTGTGACCATCTAGGCCTAATATCGAGCTGGCCGTGAGTCATACCTGTTAGAACTCCTTCTAACTCAGTGAATTATTATCTCTGTAATAATTCACTCGACTCATCGACTACGGACGTACTAGGCCACTACGCCGTAGTCCCCAAACGATACAGGGGAATCCAATCTATTGGACATGTCTGTCCTCAGTTACCGTGTACCTATAGTTCCTCATCCATCTAATATCCTAGAGACCGTATGTCGAGCATGGTGCTGTCAGACCCATACGGTTTCTACTCGAGTCTCGCTCTAATCAAATTCTCCCGGAGAACTCTTTTTCTCTCAACCTGAATGATCCTGGCCAGGGATTTGTCTAAGCAAGAACACATGTGATATTTCTCTCATGACGCCGAGAGTGGATGATCCTCTATCGACACTCAATAGCCCTCGCAAGGTCGACTACCACTCCCAATGACCAGTTGTACTAGATCTGGGATAGCCAAACCTATAAGTCTGGTATCAAAGAGTGGAGTACTCATATAGGACATCCTTGGTATCTCAAGTCTAAGGACTAGATATACCTCTAGGACTACGGAATCGCTGTCTGACAATAAGGCATCATCAACCATCCAGTATTCCGTAAGCGGATCAATCAGTGAACTTATTCTCCAATGAGCACCTGTACTGTATGCCTAGTGTCCCTACATGAGCAGCTATGAGACCAACTGCATTCATTATATGGACGGGTATACAGCACACCAGTCTGTCCGGTTATCACGATGTCCCTCTCGAGTAACCTATGACCGGGATTATTTAGGATATGTGTTTAAAGGTGAATCGATCTCATTTTTGTGATCTTATCACGATCCGATTCCCATTGTATAAATCCAAGGACATTATAATATATATGTGCATATATGCAATAGTTATAAAGCGATATATGCTAAAATATAATAAGCAAAAAGATTATGTATCAAGTCACACGTGCCATCACTCACGTGATTGGCTTGCTGGGCACCTATGACTAGCAATACCGCCTAGTGTCAAACTGGCATTGGTGGTGGTATCGCTTAGCGCAGGCGGTGGTACCGCCCATGCCCGGGAAACTCGGGATGAGATGTTTTTATGCTCCAAGTTTGAATTAACTTAAAGCCTATAAATGCCCCTCTCATCCCTGGTTAAAGCACACAAGCACAGAGTATTCAAATGTGAGAAAATGCTACTACAATCTCTTTAGAAATTTCCTCCTCCACTCTTAAGTTTAAAATTCTATAAGAGGAGTGTTTGTGCTTGTAAGGGTTGTCTCCTAAACCCGTGAAAAGGAGAAGAGGGGTGTAAAAGGTGATGGGTCTTTGCTTATTGAAGGAAAACCGATAATGGATGTCGGTGGCCTCAACGAAAGAGGAATCAGCGAAGTGGATGTAGGTCACGATGACCGAACCACTCTAAAATTTGGTTTGCATTTCTTTGAGCAATTTACTTTAACTGCAAACCTCCTTACTTGCTCTTTACATCCACTACTCTCTTACATATGCTTTCAAAGTATTACCTTTATGAAATGGTTTTACATCGAAAATGATTTTAATTGAAACGAAGTTTTGAAGATGTAATTTTTACCAATGCATTAATTCACCCCCCTTAGTGCCGACCTCTTGATCCTAACAATTGGTATCAGAGCCTCGTTATTTCTCACTTGGTTTAACACCCAAGAGAAATGACTCTTTTCGACTTTCAAAAGGGACACTCTCTCGTTCGTCCTCCTTTTTCAATGGGATGGACTACACATATTGGAAAACTCGAATGAGAGTTTTCTTGCTTTTTTTGGATTAAACTTATGAAACATGATCAAATCTAGTTTTAAAAGGTCTTATCTTCTAATGAAAGATTGGAATGATTTGGAGAATAAGACTTTTTCTTTAAATACTAGAGTTATGAACGCTCTATTTTGCGCCTTAGACAAAAATGAGTTTAATCAGGTTTTTACTTGCAAAACGACTTTCGACATTTGGCATATTCTTGAAACTACTCACGAAGGCACAAGTAGATTAAAAGATTCGAAAATTAACTTTTTAATGCATGATTTTGAATTTTTTCATATAAAACTAAGTGAAACCATTGGAGACATGTACACCCATTTTACGGATGTCGTCAATGGTTTAAAAGCTCTTGGTAAAAGCTTTTCAAATTTCGAACTCATTAATAAGATTTTACGATCACTTTCTAAGAATTAGGATTCGAAAATAATGGCTATACAAGAATAAAAAAATTTGAATATCTTTTTGATCAAAGAACTTATCGAGTCTCTAATGACCTATGAAATGATGTGCAATGCACGTAAAGAACTTGAGAACCACCTTCCAAAGAATAGAAAGGATTTTGGACTTAGAACATTTGAAGACCACTCAAGCATAAGCTCAAGTGATGGTGAACATGAACTCCTCACTAATAAATTTAAAAAGTTAATGAAACAAAAATTAAAGAACAAAAAGAATGCAACTACTTGCTTTGAATGCAAGAAGAACACAAATTGGGATGAATTGAGCTCCTCCGAAGACGAGTGAAAAATCAACAAAGGCGAGGAGACAAATTATGCCTTAACGACTTTCGATGATAAGTTAATCAAAATCCCCCTAATTTATTTTAAAATTACATGATACTTTTAATGAGTTCTTTTAATTTAGTTTAATTATTTTTCTTAAAAATTATAAGTTTAATAATATAATTAAAATGTTAAAAAATTAGGATCATGCTTATCATTCTAGTAATTTTGAAAATGATCATAAAAATTACATGTCTTATGATAAATAAATAAAATATTAGAATTAAATCTAGTGATTAATTTCTTGTATGGTATAAACAATTATGTGTATTGTGATGATCTTGTATTGCTTTTCGAGTTTTGTTGGATGGCTTTCACATGAAAATTTTGAGCATAATTATATAAAATCAATCACATAAAAGGATAAATCAAATCTTTTGTCTAAAGAAATAATAATGTGTGTCATATTGATTTCCGTATTGATTTTTGATTTTGATTGAAAATGATTTATGTCTAATAAAACCATGCTTGATGTCTTAATGAAAATGTTAACAGGTTTGATATCATGCTTAATATGAAATTGTGTATACCTTGAAAACTTGAAACCATGTTTTGATGTTATGCCCAAAGTAGTAATACACAATGATCATGCTTAATAAATTTATATTTTAGATGATTTTAGTGATTTATGGACTATCGATTTTTACCATAATGAAAGTGGCTTTTTCGGTTTTAAATAAGATGAAAGGTTTTCATACAAAAACTTGAGCATATTAATTTAAAATCATGTTTAATAGTTTTATATTTTGAAATTATGAATAATGATTTCTGGGTGATTTATGCCTTATTGAACTTTGTCGTAATAAATCTTGCACTTTCGATTTTAAACATGATATATGTTTTTATTTGGCATATATGAAATCAATCATATGAATTGAAACACTAAAAAGAGGACAGCTTTCTCCCTGAAAATTTTTTTTTTCTCTACTTTATCGATTTTCAAAAAGGAGAGATTAATGAATCTATCTATATATTTTTTTGAATCTCTTGAAAATGATTTTGATGTGACCATTTGAATTTGAATAAGCTTTATCTTGATTTTTTAAGATTTATAACATGAAATCTTTTATGAATCAAGATCTCTTATTTGATCTCACATGTTTCTTCTTGTCGTTTAATTACAATTTTTATGATTCATAATGAATTGAGAGATTTTATATGTATGAATTAATATTTTGTTTTCCTACAAGATTGAATGAATTCTATCTATATCATGATCTTCTAAGAATTCTTTTTGTTATTTATTTAAGAGAATATTTGTTAAAATGAATCATGCTTTCTCTTGAATTCTCAGAATTTTAACTTGAAAATTCATTTTATTAATCAAGATTGTCTACTATGATTCTTTATTTTCCCTATTTGAGTCATTAAAAAAGAATCATAATATGTCTATTGATACTCATGATTTATCTGCACGATCCTTGATATTTTATCTCTCATGATATGATTTTTATGTACAATTCCTTGTATTCATGAAATATTTATCTTATCACCCAATTAATTCTTCTTAATATTCTTTATATGATGATATGAATGCATGAAATATTCATAAATTTATTTTGATACAACAAATGATAAAAGAGGGAAAAGTTATGATCATGCATGGTAGGATGAAATTTGACAAATTGATACTATCATGATGTGAAATATTTATGAATTGGAATGATGAAAGCAATACTTATGCTCTTTATTATGATGATACGATGCGTATCATGAATGCTTTAAATGATGAAAGTTTGGTATCATGATCAAAATATTGATAAATGCTTAAAAATTTTAATATTTTAGTATCATGTATGATATGTTCATAATGATGATTGATTTATTTTTTAGTATCATGCATGAAAAATAAAATATAAGATTTTAAAATTATGCATGTTTTAATTTAAGAATATAATAATGCACAAATATATTGAAATAAGGTTGATACTTTACCCTTGTCATGATTCAAAATTGTTGTAAAAGGAAAAGAATCACAACATTGTATTCTTCCCTTCTATTTGACAATAACATAAGGGGAGAAAGAATTTCTAGCGTGCACATCACGAAAAGTGGCAAGCTTACTAGCTTGCTAATCTCAAAAGAGAAGCAAGAAGTACCATCTTGCAAATATCAAGAGAAGCAATATTTGCTAAGTTACACATTTCAAGAGGAGGCAAAATAGTCTATCTTGCACATCTCAAAAGATGTAAAATTTGGCTAACTTTTATATGTGTAAAATTTGATAGCTTGTATAATGATAAAATTGAAAATTATGGTTATTATGCAATGATCTAAATTTGAATATGTCCA
Source organism: Musa acuminata AAA Group (assembly GCF_036884655.1). Lineage (NCBI taxonomy): Eukaryota > Viridiplantae > Streptophyta > Magnoliopsida > Zingiberales > Musaceae > Musa > Musa acuminata. Next base: position 29,510,455 of record NC_088331.1, on the reverse strand, counting down.
AACACATGAATAGTTGGACTTCTCCTTTTTCTTGATGACAAAGGGGGAGAAGTATATTGATGTTATGCATTATTTTATCATTACATGTTTGCTTGGATTTTTGAATCCAAGAGTCTCTATCAATACCACATATTGATAGGGGGAGTTTGTTTAAACTTCGGGAGTTAAGATTAACTCCATCGTCGATTGGTTGTTATTATCAAAAGGAGGAGATTGTTGAATCTTGGATTTTGATGATAAAACCAATTAATAAGTGTTTATGTTTTAGTCTGTGTTTTGAGTGATGCAGGATGCTTCGATCAGGATGAGACAATTAAAGCGGGAAAAATCATGTTGGGCTAGAGGAAAATATGTCAGAAGATTGAACGTCGAGTCGGTGGATCGGTCGACGTATCGACAGAAGGCTTTGGGCCATGGATTCAGGCATCGGGCTAAGAAGAGCGAATATTGCACCAAGGATATCGGAGCTGCAGAGTCAACTAACCGATTGGGCAATAGGCCACAAGAGAGCACGATGCGCCGAAGAATCAAACGAAGCGTTGAGGGACCAATGACATATCGGACAACATAATTAATGCTTAGTATTAATTGTCTAGATCGAAGTGTATTTTACATGTGTAGGATTAAATACGATAGCAAGACATAAAGTAAAATGAAGTCTTGGAGTCAAGGACGTGACTTTGTTGGAAGTTCGGACGTTCGTCGGAAGTTCTAGCGAAACCAGCCGAGAAGTCTCAGAGCTTGCAAGAGAAGTTTATCAGAACTCACCAAGAAGATCATCGTGAAGTCCAAGAGCTTGCCGGGAGTCCGTCGGAATATTACCGAGAGATCGTCGGAAGTTCGTTGGAAGATCACCGGAAGCTCGTCGAAAGAATAAACTTACGGACTTGTTTAGCTCAGATTATGTTTTAGATTTTGTAGTTAGCACGTAATTGGGTTTGGATATGGGCCAACCCAATTAGGGGCCAGCTAGGCCCATGCAAGAACTATGTTGAGCTCAATGAGAGGCCCAAATAGTGTCTCAAGAAGTCTCACCATCGTGACACAGTCTTCAAGACTGTGTCAGGAGGTGGTACTGTCTAGTGTCAGACTGCCACTAGCGGTGGTACCACCCAACGCAGGCAGTGGTATCGCCCGTGCCTGAGAAACCTAGGATGAGATATTTTTATAATCCAAGTTTTAATCAACTTGAAGCCTATAAATACCCCTCTTATCCTTGGTTAAAGCATACAAGCACAGAGTATTCAAAAGTGAGAAAACGCTGCTGCAATCTCTTTAGAAATTCCCTCATCCACTCTAAGTTTAGAATTCTGTAAGAGGAGTGTGAGGGCTTGTAAGGGTTGTCTCCTAAACCCATGAAAAAGAGAAGAGGGGTGTAAAAGGTGGTTGCCCTTCGCCTATTGAAGGAAGACAGATAGTGGATGCCGGTGGCCTCAACGGAAGAGGAATCGGCGAAGTGGATGTAGGTCATGATGATCGAACCACTATAAAATCTGGTTTGCATTTCTTTGAGCAATTTACTTTAACTGCAAACCTCCTTGCTCTTTACATTCACTACTCTCTTACGTACGCTTTTAAAGTATTACCTTTATGAAACGGTTTTATGTCGGAAACGGTTTTAATGGAAACGAAGTTTTGAAGACGTAATTTTTACCGCTGCACTAATTCACCCCCCCCTCTTAGAGCCGACCTCTTGATCCTAACACCTTTAATGGGCGAAGATCAACTATTCTTAAAACTTAATTTTCCTTTTGACAGGTTTAGGAGAGAACCTTTACGACCCCCCTTCACTCCTCTCTTAAACAAGACTAACACTTAGAGCTTGAGAGGAGTTCTCACAAGCTAAATATACACATGAAGCATAATGATAAGACTTCTTTCAATAAGTGATTTATTAACATGCCATTCAACATTAACCCATCCAACATTAAACCCCAAAAAAATAAAGATTAAATGCTTATCTAACTCTGTTAAAATAATATCACCTTGACCGATAACGATGTCAGTTAGGTGTTGCTAGCACTTATCTTATCTCTTCGAGGGCCTTTACTAGATCCTTCTAGAGAGAGAAAACAAACCTGTTAGAGGGAAAAATCAAATCTATTAGAGTGACAAGTAAGCTTGTTTAGAGAAAGAAATAGAGCTACAGAGAGGGCCTCTAGAGAGAGATAATAGGGCTATTAGAGAGAAAAATAGTAGAGAGAGAAATTTCAAAAAGTAAAAAGAATCTAAGGAAAGAGAAAATCCGAAGAGAAGAATTGCTCACAACATTAATGAGAAGTAGATATGATTGCGGCAACCTATCAAACAACTAAAGATATCAATATTAAGAGTTCAATTGATAAATCATATTATAATTATAATATCTGACCAATGTAAAACACAAACATAACATGTCAAAAATTTATACACAAAATATGCCCACATGTCATCATCCATATCTATGCTATCTTGGGCTTGCATGTACTCACTTCTCTACCCAATAATTTGGGAGGAATTTTAGTATCCTTACTTATAAATTAGGGTTTATAGTAAGTAATCACTCAATAAGCATAAGTCTATATAGCTTTATTCAAGTGAGTATATATCATATCATATATACAATATTTCAAGATCATTGACATAAGACACTTAACGATAGACATCACATCATGTGACGTATACAACATGCATAACCCTACAACATAGTATATGCACAATAAGGAGGTAAAATTTTATGTTAAAATAATTCAAATACTTATTCGCATATGTAGGAAATATAGCAAATCCATATATTTCTACACCTCAAATTATAACATACATGGGCACTTCCACACCATACATTATCGTAATAATATATACGAGCACTCCTACACCACACGTCATTATATATATATATATATATATATATATATATATATATATATATATATATATATATATATATATATATATATATATATATATATATATATGCACTCCTACACTGCACATAATATCATATATGTGCATTATACGTAATAACATATCAATGCACTCCTACACTATATATTATGGAAAACACATGCACTTTCACATCACACATCATAATATATACATATACACAAGATATTTTTATCATAATTAATATATTTTTATGCTTACAAAATTTATACATTAACATTTAGCTCATGATGATCTTATCGATCGAAACATGCTTTCTAAAATATATTATGTATATGATAATTTATATGATCACTGTTTTATAGCGAATTAAACTTATACTTACATGATTGAACTCAAAAATAAAGATACCATTGAAAGATCATGTTTCTTATTGATCGAGTATGTCAGAGAATGATACACTTATCAAATTAGGAGCCTATATAAAGACATGAGATGTCTTAATTAAGAACTATACCTCTTGAATTAGTGTTTTATGATAATTCATAGCAATAATTCATAAAAATATATTTGATAAAATCTCTTATAAAAAAAAATATACTCAATCTAAAAATTCATTTAAATTTTATCATCAATTTTTTAATAATTCACTCTATAAACAAATGAACTAGTTAATATCTATTATACCATCGTATGATTATGAAGAATTTGTTTTCTCACTATTCGGACCGACTAAACTATCCTCATAATTTAACTACCAACAACTTAAAGAAAGGGCTGTGACAATCTGAACATATAAATCTCATATCTTAGTATACGGAGGTGGTATTTTTTCAATTCCAAATATCACAAAATTATAAGAGAAAATTTTTAAAATATTTCAAAAGAACAAAGCCTAATCATATTCTTCAAGGGTCAATTCAACTCGAATAGAATCCCTTCTCAGAAAATTAGAGATTCTAACTACCTTAAATTTGGAAAGTAATAACTGTTGAATCTCGTATTTTGATGATGAAACTACTTGATATATGTTTATGATTTAATCTGCGTTTTGAGTGACGCAGGATGCTTCGATCAGGATGAGATAATTAAAGTAGGAAAATCATGTTGTGCCGGAGGAACACGTCAGAAGATTGGACGTCGGGCCGGTGGATCGGTCGACGTATCGACAGAAGGCTTCGGGCTGTGGACTCGGGCATCGGGCCAAGAAGAGCAGGTATTGTGCCAAGGATATTGGAGTTGCGGAGTCAACTGGCCGATTGGGCAATAGGCTGCAAGAGAGGACGATGCATCGAAGAATCAGACGAAGCGTCGAGGGACCAATGACATGCCGGACAACTTGGTTAATTGCTTAGGATTAATTGTCTCGATCAAAGTTTTGTTTTAAGTGTGCAGGATTAACTACGATGAAAATAAGATATGCAACAGGAGTTGCGCTGGAGTCAAGACAATGATCACATTGGGAGTTCGAGAGTTTGACGGATGTTAAAAAAATCGTCGGAAGTTCTGCTGCAACAACTCCGTTCAACGAACCGTTTGCCGCTCTCATCTACATGTATAGCTACTTGGCAGCATGTTTTGGCTTAGTTTTAAGTTCTTTTGCTTGTAAAAATGTAAGTTCGAATAAGTTACGTTGGTACAGTGCGATCGCTCACCGAACCGAGCAAAATAGCTCCAAAATTGCTCCGTTTTCGCGTGCCACGAGCTATTTTCTTCAGCCCTCTACTGCACACGTAACGTTAGCCATCTCACCTTAGAACCCCCCGGGTAGCACCATGGGGGATGGGGCTTTGGTATAGTGTCGGGGATTGAATAATCTTTTGTAAGTTCGCACGTTACCTTGATGGGAACTTGTTATCGTGCCCGGCACCCGGTGAGCAGCTGTTTGTGGACTTGTAACTGTTCGTTCAACCTTCTAAAGTCCTTATTTTCCCCCTCTCTCTCTTTTCTCTTGTGCACACAAGGTGCTTGCTGAATTGCTTGTAAAGCTTCCCCTTTTCGCGAGATATCGGGACTTGTTCATCGCTCATTCTTCGAACTAATCAACTTTCTCTTTTACAGATCCTTCGGGACCTGCGAGAGGTTGCAAGTGAGCTAATATTAGCGGACGTAAATCATAAGTGCGAAGAGTGACTTAGGCAATGCATGCTAAGTTAGCGTCTTTGCCGCAAGGTTGCCTCGCGACTTAGGTAACGCAAGCTAAGTTTGCATCTTTACCGTAAGGGTGCCTCATGACTTAGGCAATTCCGACTAAGTCCGTGACATGGAGGGGAACACATACTTTGCTTTGGGAATGATTTCCTTATCAAAGTTGAAACCTTATTGGACGAAGCAGGTAGTACGCGGTGCTGTACCTTCGCTACTCAGGGGAGTAGGCTGCAGGGTTGATGGAGAAGACGGTAAAATCCTAGAGGCGACCAAATCTATTAGAGAATTACTCCAAGTTGGGGTGAAAACTTCTTGCATTCTAGAAGTTCGATGGCATTGAGAAGGTGAATCACAGTAGCTAACTCAATGCAAGGAGTGCAAATACTTCAAGTGCTTCAGAAGTGTGAGCAAAGAGCAGGCGAAGGCCAGTAACCAGCTCGATGCATGGAGTACAACCTCGAGGAGGCGGGCGAAGTCAAGTAACATTTGCCTTCTCAACTCTTAAGAGAATGGGTGAAACCGAGTACCCCAATTCTCTTATCTATCCAGTAGAGGAGCTCTGCATATGTTTAAAGACCCTTTGAAGATAATGGAAGACAATAGTTGTCAAATCCTCACCAATGGTGATCAGTGTTACTGAGAGTAGATTGTCCGCTTCATTTCCAAACGAAATGCCAATCGAAAGCGGAAGTGATGCAAACCTACTTGGATGTGACAACTAAGTGAAAGAAGAGTTAGTAAGCAAATTTTGTGGAGGAAGGACCCAAAACTTCAGAAGTTTGCGAGACGATGCTCGTTAAAAGCTCCAACAAGCATCCATCCAATTTAAACAGCATGAGACATTTGAGAGACTAACGCAGTAAGGATGGTCTTTTCCTTCATTTGGAGGATCCGCAGGAATCAACAAGGATCAACACAACTCAGCCAACCCCACACCAGAGTCAGAGTCATTGATAAGTTGAAGCAGCATGGCGGATCAAAGATTCGACTACTCAAAAACAACAGCGGAGAGCAGTTGGGAGCCAAGAGACGGATTGCAGTTGGAGCAGAAGATTGAAGACTCAGCAAAGGCAAGGAGTTGTAGTGTCGACAAAGGCTTCGACGAGGACGTCGAAGGAATAAGTGGGGGAGAATGTCATGGACAAACTTCTAAACAAGATGTTTGATGTAATGCTTATGTATGTCTGTGTCTTTTGGTATGTTCATGCTTTGTACAGCATGTAGAGGGATGACCGAAGGCATAATAGTCTCATTTCAGTTAGGTTGGTGGTCGCTTTAGGCTTGTAAATAAAGGTTGTGTCATGTGGGCACGTATGAGAGATTTTTGGTCTATAATGGACCATTTTACCCTTTTATTGTGCAACTGTTTAGAGCTTGTAAAGTCTGTTTGTAATTTGCATTGTCTATGAAGTGTTTTTCGGAGATGTTTGCTTGTGGATCTCGATTGAGGCATTCTCTCTAACTCGTTCTCTTTTTTGTTGGTCCTAAGGGATAATGGGAGGCTTCGGGGAGGCTGACCTTTGCGGACGGACACGCAAGGGTGCCGCACGACTTAGGAAAAACCAACTAAGTCCGTGATAATACGTCATAATATATATGTGCACTCGCACGCCACATATCTTAATATATATGTAGATTCTCACACCGTATATTATAACATATATATGTATTGCATGTCGTAATATATCTGTGTACTCTAACAACACACGTCATAGAAAACACATGCACTTTCACACCGTATATCATTAGTTATACATAGATACAATATCTTTTTATCTCAAATTCATATATTTTTATGCTTATAAAATATATACATTTATATTTAGCTCATGTCTGGCTAGTGATAATTATATCATTAAGAAATTCATATTTAGCTCATGTTTGGCTAATGATAATTATATCATTAAGAACATATTTTTTCAAAATATGTTACGAATATGATAATTTATAAGACCACTATAATGCAATAAATTAAACTTATGCTTACCTAATTTAACTAAAAAATAAGGATGTTAGTGAAATGCCACATTCCTCGATGCTTAATTATGTTGGGGAGTGATACACCTAAAAATTAGGAGCATAAGGTCATGAGATACTTTAATTAAAAACCTTATCTCTTGAACTATTGATTTATAATAACTCATAACAATAATTAAATATTTTTTCATAAAATCCTAAATAAAATATATTATACTCAATCTATAAATTTATCTAAATTCTACTATTAATTTTTTTTCACAATTCACTCTATAATCAAAGAACTAGTTGGTATCACTCAAACTATCACACAATTTAGTGAAAAAAAATTTACTTCACTATTTTAAATAACCAAATTATCATGAATTATCATGAAATATTCATAGAAACCTATGAGACATATAAAACTAAACTATATTATGTTATGCAGAAACCGAGTTAGAACTATTTAAACTTATAAACCTCATATCTTATTGCATAGAAGGGATACTTACTCAATTCTAAATCCTACAAAATCTTGAGGGAACCTTTTAAAAGATATCAAAAGGATAATACCTAATAATATCCCTAAGGGGGTCAATTTAGCTCGAATAGAATATCTTTTCATAAAATAAGAGATTTTAAGTACCTCAGATTGAGTCACTCATAAGTCTATGCACCAATCTCATATTAATGTAATACTAGAGGACTTAGAACCATAAGAAATTTGTACAAAATATATATCTAAAAATTAACTATAAAATCAAAGTCCTTGTTACTAAAAGGTAGTTGAAAATCAATCTATAATCTACAAAGCTAAAATCCTATGTATAGCAAGGGAAGTATTTTGTTTTTCTTACCTTAAACTTTCCTAGAGCTGAGGTCTAGATTAATCAATCTATAATCTACAACTCTATGCACCAATCTCAGATTAAACATATACTTAAGCCTTTAGAATCATAAAATATTTATATAAAATATATACAAAAAATAAAGATAAATTTGAAGTCTAGATTACTCAAAAGCAGTTGAAAATATCAACCTATAATGTATAAAACTGAAACCCTAAGTATAGTAAGGGAAGATTTGGGGTTTTTCTTATCTCAATCTTCCTTAAAACTTGGGTTTCTTGACCACTGTAAGAAAAGTTGAGAGAATAGCTGAAGAAAGAAAGAAAAGGTCATGAGTTATTAGGTTAGTAAAGAGAATGAGGTCAAATAAGGTAGAGGTGCTTAAAAGTTATCTTGAAGTTAATGGTTCAATCCCATTTGACCTTATTTCATGGTGTTTTATTCTTCATTTACTAATATAATTTTAATACTGTAGCAACTTCAATTGAGTTTAATTTAATTTGATAAAGATGACATTTTTGGTCTAAACTCATCTTTTTATCTCACTTAAGCATCTCAACATTTGGTATAATACTCCTATTTGATTTTTGTCGCCATTAATTTTTTTATTACTCCATCCATACCTAAGTAGATTATGATAAATAATGTTTAAAAGTTCAACTTTCTAATGTTAATCATAGTCAAACTAATTTAAGCCTTGAGATTCACTAAAAGCTGATTAAAATTCAATCCCCACTTCTAGTCACAATTTGCATGATTATTACCATAACATATTCTCGTATTCATGTTCGCTAGTATAATTTGACTTGTTATACTATACTTCACATGTATACTAATGCTTATGCATTCTCAATCAATATTTCATAAAATTCTATGAATGATATTTTTTGAAAATATGTACTTCAAACTAAAAAGCCGAAAATATGAGCATGTCATTTATAAATTTTATGAAGCATAGATATCACAAACAATATCACTAAGTTAGGGTAACATATGCATATTATTTGTGCTTCTATTAACATACTAGTAATAGTTCAAAGTGTATAAGAATCAGACACTGAATATATTTCATCCTATACAGTTTAAAAATAAATCAGAAGAAGTGTATGATACAAAATTAGAATAAAATGAAGGGCACAACATATATATCCTCGTATGTAGTTTGAAAATAAATCAGAAGAACTACATGATGCAAAATTAAAAGAAACTGAAGATCCTTTATCAATTGAAAATGGGAAAGAAATATCATCAAGTGTGAGGCATTTTTCTATGATTGAAGAAGTCAAGATCAAACAAGATTTAGACAATATGGATGATATTGATTTTATTAGTGCAGATGATTTTATTTTCATCGTAAGCGTAAAAGTCTTTATTCAGCCTAAAGAAATTTTTTTTTTAAGTCGCTTATTAAAGATTCGAAAGATGTCACAAATATGATTTCAAGATCATCATTATCTAATAACTAGTAGTTATAAGTGATGGGGACATAAACAGGAATAACCTTTGTATATGAACAAATACTAGAAGACCATAATACGCAGCGGAATTAAATAGAACCACAATCAAATAGAACACCAAGATATACATGGAAAACCCCTTCAATGTGATGGATAAAAACCACGGGGCAAACTAGAGATAATCCATTATGAGAATAATGAATATACAAATCTCAATCTCTTGCCCTAAACCCTAGCAATAATCACACGAGAATAACTGGGATACAAGGATCATATCACTGCCTACAATATCTAAAATCTCCCCAAGTAATCACAGCGAGAGTCTACTATAGATTTGATCTAACCTAAGATGAGAACACTGCTAGATGATTGAAAACAACCTCTCTGCGTTGTCCTTGTCTTCTTCCCTTTCTTTCTCTTCATTTTCTATCTTATTTTCCTCCTTTTCTTTGGAATCCCATGGCTATTTTTTTCTCCCACGTTGCTGCCCTATTTTTACCTTTTTCTGCCTCCAAAACGTAACCACCACACCCCCCCTCACGTTAATTAGGGTTAGGTTAAGAGGGGGTGAGCTGTGGGCTGCCCAAGCCCACTATGGGCTAAATTTGTGGGTTGTCAGCCCAACAACCTCCCCCTTCACCCCATAAGGGAGGCTGTCCCATGACTCCTCAATGTGGAGCCATGCCGACCAGCTGTCGGAATATCTCCTGTCTTTCTTTTGGTAAAGTTTTTGTCAACATGTCTGCTCCGTTGTCATTTGTGTGAATTTTCTAAAGCTACATCTGCTTCTTTTCAAATACATTTTGAATCCAGTAGTATATGACATCTATATGCTTTGACTTGGAATAAAACATTGGGTTCTTATACGAATAGATGACACTCTCGTTGTCACAATGCACCACATAATTTTTCTATTTCAGCCCTAATTCTTGTAAGAATTCTTTCATTCATAACATTTCTTTGTATACCTCTATATCAGCAATATATTCTGCTTCTGTTGTGGAGAGAGCAATACACCTTTGCAACCTGGATTGCCATGACACAGCTCCCCCTGCAAAAGTAAGTACATTACCTAAAGTAGACTTTCTTGTATCTATATCTCTTGCCATATCTGTATCTGTGTAACTTGTCAACACATGTGGTCCACCTCTAGAGCTTAAACATACCTTAGAGCTCCCTCTGAGATATCTAAAAATCCACTTTACTGCTGCTTAGTGCTCTTTCTTGTATCTATATCTCTTGCCATATCTGTATCTGTGTAACTTGTCAACACATGTGGTCCACCTCCAGAGCTTAAACATACCTTAGAGCTCCCTCTGAGATATCTAAAAATCCACTTCACTGCTGCTTAGTGCTCTTTGCTTGGATTTGCAAGAAATCTGCTAGTAACACCAACTGCATATGCGATGTCTGGCCTCGTACATACCATTACATATATTAAACTTCCAACTGTTGAAGCATAAGGAACATTTTGCATTTTCTCCTTCTCCTCATCACTTGACGGACTCTGTTCTTGTAACATCCCTCATTTCTGAATTTTCGTATAAGTTTCTAGTTGTAATGTAAGTATCTATTTTAAATTTGACAAAAGTGTTAGGATCGAGAGCACTAAGAGGGGGGGGGGGGTGAATTAGTGCAGCGGAAATCTTATATTAATTTAAAAACCAAAAGCTGCGTTCGTTCAAAAACTATTATGATGCAAAAGCAAATTCTCAGTTTGTATCTAAGTGCAGTTTGCGTCTAAGCGCAGATTGCGTTTAAGCGCAGTTTTGCGTCTAAGCGCAGTTTGCGTCTAAACTCAGATTTACGTCTAAATGCAGATTTACGTCTAAACGCAGATTTACGTCTAAACGCAGATTTACGTCTAAACGCAGTTTTACGTCTAAACGCAGATTTACGTCTAAACGCAGTTTTACGTCTAAACGCAGTTTTACGTCTAAACGCAGATTTACGTCTAAACGCAGTTTTACGTCTAGACGCAGATTTACGTCTAAACTTTGAAACTCGTTTGTATACTCGCAGAAGGCAGTATGCAGTTGAAATCAAGACGTAAACGTGAACTGAAATCTGATGATTGAGCGAGGAAAGCCGATTTACGTCTGAATGCAGTTTTACGTCTAAATGTTGAAACTCGTTCGTAAAATCATAGAGGACAGATTGCAGTTATTAATAGGATTAAAATGTAAGCGTAAACTGCAAAGAAGCTCGTTCGTAAGAGCATGGAAAACAGTTCTGCAGAATCAAACGTAAACGTAAACTGTAATGTATGAAAATACGAATTTACGTCTGAATGCAGATTTGGAAGAACAGCACTTAGAACTTGTTCGTGAAAGCGCAGAGAGCAGTAGTGATGAGGGAGGTTTGCAGTAATGATAAAGTGCTCGAAAATAAACGCAAACCAGAGATTTAGAGTGGTTCGGTCAGCCTTGACCTACTCCACTTTTGGCTTCCTCCACCGATGAGGTTGCCGACGTCAACTAGGTGCCTTCCTTCAATGGGCGAAGGCCAAACTTCCCTCTTACAATTTCTCTCCTTTTGACAGGCTTAGGAGACAACCTTTACAGACCTTTCTCTCCTCACTTTACAATTGAAAGCTTGAAGAACAGAAGGAGGAGACTTAAAGGCTTTACAACACTTTTGAGCTCTTAGAATCACAGAAAAGATCAAGATTTCGGTATAGGTCTGTATCTTTTCAGTGCTGAATGGGTGGGGTATTTATAGGCCCCAACCCAATTCAAAATTCGAGCTCAAAATGATCAAATCGATCAAATCCCAGAATTCTGGGATCAGGCGGTTGCACCTCTTGACTGGAGAGGTGGCACCGCCTGGCAGAGCTCGAAGACTGAGCTCAGCCGATTGCTCTTCTCTGCCAGAGCTCGAAGACTGAGCTCGATGGTTGCATCACCTGGCAGAGCTCGAAGACTGAGCTTGGTGGTTGCATCACCTGGCAGAGCTCGAAATCTGAGCTCGGTGGTTGCATCACCTGGCAGAGCTCGAAACTGAGCTCAGGCTGATGCACCTCTCTGCCAGAGCTCGAAGACTGAGCTTGGTGAATGCATCACCTGGCAGAGCTCGAGACTGAGCTCAGGCTGATGCACCTCTCTGCCAGAGCTCGAAGACTGAGCTCGGTGGTTGCATCACCTGGCAGAGCTCGGAACTTGAGCTCTGGCGGTGCAACCTCTTGGCTGGGGCGGTTGCACCTCCCAACCCCACAGCCCAGGCGGTTGCACCTCCTGGCTGGGGCGGTTGCACCTCCCAACCCCACAGCCCAGGTGGTTGCACCTCCTGGCTGGGGCGGTTGCACCTCCTGGTGCAATCAGGGTCCGAATGGTTCACTCCATTCGGCCCACTTTGAATCTTTTCAAGGGCCCAATTGCCCCAAGATTAAGCTAATGGGATCACCTCCCATTTTCGTGCTTAATCATCATGCTAACTACGATTAACTCTTAAGACAACTTCTGCAGCTTTGCTCCGATGCGTCAATCGCTTCTTCCGGCGAGTTTCCGGCCAACTTCCGTCGATCAACCGATAACCCTCGGTGATCCTTCTGCGAACATCCGGCATACTCCTGGACTTTGCGACGATCCACTTGGCGAGTTCCGACGAGCTTCGCTTGGCAAGCTTCTGGACTTCTCGGATCTGTTCTCGCTGAACCTCCGACGACCGTCCGAACTTCCGTCGAACTCTCGAACTCCCAACGTGATCCTGATCTTGACTCCGGCGCAACACCTGCTGCTTGTCTTACTCTTATCGTAGTTAATCCTGCACACTTATCTCAACACATAGATTAGATAACAAATGACAATTGACTTCATCATCAAAATCCGAGATTCAACAATCTCCCCCTTTTTGATGATGACAATCAATTGATAAAGGAGTTGTCCTTAACTCCCCCTATCTATATGCCATAGTTGAGATAAGTCAACCTTGAATTCAAGACCTAAGAATTCAAGTGACGTATTGATAAGTTAGATCAGTTAAACTTATCAATGCTCCCATCATGATGCCCATCATGATGTATCTCTTCAAGAATGATGTCAAGGCATGACATACATCATCAAGTTTGTATGATTGTGTTTGTAACCATTCATCATGTAATCATATAAAGCTACGAAGGACTTTTTACATGATGCTCACATTTGAGATTTTCTAGCAAGTTTGCATTTTCTTCACAATATAGAATATCAAATCAAGATATGATGCAAACTATAGCACATGTTCACATATCTCTTGGTGATGCAAGGATGGCATAACATTGTTTATAGCATCACTCAAGTATTTGCAACTATGACATAGATATGATTATTGCAGTTCAGCTATGACATAGTGTTTATCAATTCATATGTTTCTCCCCCTTTGTCATCAACAAAAAGCATGATAGCATTATCAAGCATATAAAGGAAGTCATGACACATATATCTCTTTATTGTTTTTGCTTGACGGAGGAAAGTCATTTTCCAAAGAGTTTTCATAAGAGTGTACGGGAACATCCCATTTTTAGCATACAACCCGAAAAATGAACTTCTTACATGCATTTGGTTAAAAATATTTGTCACATAATTTGCAACATGTTATTTGATCAAGCGTTGTCAAGGCATGTAATAGTAATAACATTCGAAAAATAATTTTAACTAGTTTAAGTATTCGGACACATCAACATTCCTAATTCTCTTCTTATGTAATCAAATTGTTCTTCACATAGGGGTTTTGTGAAGATATCAGCTAGTTGATGTTTGGTATCAATAAACTCTATGGTTACATCATGATTAGTGACATGATCACGTATAAAGTGAGGTCTAATATCAATGTGTTTGATTCTTGAGTGTTAAGCTTTTGATATAGTAACACAATCATTTCAAGTGCAGTATTCTATCATATTGCATAGCAAGATTTTTATTTCAGCAAGTGTAGCATTGCATCACATGGTAAGATATCAGCTCGTACGATGCAAATTTTTGTTTGATATCTTGATACATAGCAATCATATTAGTAATAGCAACCACATCAATGTCATACTGCTGACTTATCAACTTACATTGGTATGTTGCTTCATATTTTCAAGGCATAGGCTTTTAAACCTTTTTAGTGTCAGTGCAAAAACCGAGATAAACAACAAGAGATGTTTGCAAATATGCTTACACAAACAAAGATAACCATATCAGGGTAACATATGTACAGCATATCAGGTAACCATAAAGACAAAGTCCTTCATGAAAAACATAGGGAGTTTACAACATGTCATATCAAAAACATTAGATGTTTATACAAGCTTATTCATGAGGTGGAAGATTAAAGTGCCTAAGTAAAGAGTCAAATTGTCGATGGATTTGCTGCAGCTCGGTTAGGATTTGATCTTGTCGAAGTTCAAGCCGTTCTTGTCGTTGTTCAAATCGGTCCATCCGAATCCCGATATCTTCGATGGATGATGTGTGAGTTTGCTCAACCGGATGTGTTTCCTCAAAGGGATAGATCGGAGAAGAGTGGGTACTCCTAAAGACTGGGGTTTCCGGCTCTGGTTCAGGTTCAGGTTCAGGCTGAGGGGGATCAGTTCTTCTAGGCATTCTAACCCAGTTACCGTTTCTATAGTGACATCTTAGTCGGTGAAGTAGATTTTTGTTTATTATGCTGAATCTATCTGATTTCATTACTTCTTCTTCTAGTGGTATTTGAATGTCGTAAGCTTTCATTATTCTAGTAATTATTCCACCGTATGGGAGCATCATATCTTTCGTAGATAATTCCAACATGTTTTGTTGGATCAGATAGCCAAGACAAATGTCACGTTCTTTCATGATTAGGTACATAATTCCTAATTCCAATTGACTCACTTCATCATGATGGTATTGCTTAGGAAGAATTATACTGGTCATGATATGATGAAGTATCTTAGTGTTAAAGGGCATTAGATGTTCACAACTTTTAGGAATAGATTCTATGTTAGGATTGGCAAGGATTGTTCCTAAGGCTTCAACGTAGGATGTTTCAATAGTTTTTTCATCCCATGATCCTTTAAAGTAAAGTCCTATGCTTTTCATGGGAATACCTATCATATCACAAATGAATCTATCAGTGATTGAGATGTGTTGTCCTAAGAGATAGGTTGATATCCTTTCTTCATCATCTATTTGCATGTTGTTGTAAAACAATCTAACTAGTCTAGGATAAACGGGTTCGTTGATCTGCAAAATGGGAAGTAGATTTAGGTTCGCAAACCAATGGATAGTCTCTACATCTCTTAGTTCATTCAGATCTACATATTTTCCCTTATTGATGCTTCTTAGTTCGAAGGAGAGAAATTTTTCAGCATGGTTTTTGGAATAAAAAAGAGTGAGATCAAACTCTTCTACAACTCTCCTCTTTCCCTTGTCCCTTGAGGATCTTCTAGATCCCATTACTACTGCTGTTTAGAGGGATGATGATGAGCTAAAGTAAATGAAGAACAAAACAGAATTTAAGAGCTTCTTAGAGAGTACCTTTGTGAAATCTTCAAGAGAAGGAAGGATTCTTGATGTTTTGCTCCGAAATGGGAGGTATTTGGAAGGCTTAGAGGAGTGAAATGGGAATGGAGGAGACTTGGAAGAGTAGAGGAGGAAATGGGGGTGAGTTGGGGTCGGTTCCTTAGCCGGCCCTAGCGTGATTTTAAAGGGCAGAGCTGCTGGCGGTTGCACCTCTGGCTGGAGCGGTGCAACCTCTGGCAACCCGTGATAGCTGGAGGTGCAACCGCCAGCTGGAGAGGTGCCACCGCCTGCAGCAGGTGAGCACTTAAGATGATTTGATTAGGGAGCCTTTGCCTTGAGGAGAGTTTCAGAGCAATTGATGTTTGTTACATGATTTTGTATGAGTTTTTATTTAAGGAAGAAGCTCTTTGTAAGATAGATCTTTTAACGTGCATACGTATGTTTGTTTGGTGTCCCTTTTAAGATCATGACATATTTAGTTTCTACAAGAATTAATTCGTAGATGAACAGGTTTTGAAGATCAGGGGGGTATGTGAATTTGGATATCATATGTTTCTAAGTGTATCGTATTTGTGATTTCATAGCTTCCACTTGTTACTTAAGCGTTGCGAGTTCCTTTTTGATTCTTGGTTTATGACCATTGAGAGTCAAGGAGCAGAACATTATTTCTTGCTCCGGCCTAGACTTTTAATGTTTTTATAGGAACGGATGATCTTTAGGAACCCATTTGCTTTTGGGTGCCTCATAAATAGATCTACATTTTCTATCATGTTGCATAGAGTTTATCATGGTTCCTTTAGGAACCCAAATTAATTTGTTTGGACTTATTTTCTTGAATGGACAACAATGTGTCTTGTGTCCAGATTTGCAACAAAAGTTGCACTTGGTTTGGTGTTGAACGTGTAAGATGGGGCCTTTTACAAAGGTAGTTGGATTTCGGTGAGGACTCCTCACAAATCCAATCCCACTTCTTTTGGGAGCATGACCCTTGTTTGTAAGGATCATATTTAATGACTTGCTACCAACCTCGAATTTCTTCAAGGTGTCCTTAAGTAGCAAGTTTTCTTTTTGTATAGTTTCTAAATCATGACATTTGATACATGAGTTTAAACTATCATGATGTTCGACTTTTAACTTATCAAACTCACAAGTAAGATTATCATGTACCTTTTTTAGCAACTTGTATTTTCTATTTATAACTTTGCATTCATCAAATAAATCATGGAAGGCATTTAATAATTCATCGAAAGATAAATCAGCATCTAATAAATCCGTTACCTCTTCTTCGATGGCCATAAAGGCGTAATGAGCAACTTGCTCGGTGTTGGATTCCTCTTCCTCAGATGCGCTCGAGTCATCCCATGTTGCTTGGAGCGCCTTCTTCTTTGTTGTTCTTTTCTTGACTTGGGGACAATCACTTTTGTAATGTCCCGGCTTTTTACATTCATAGCAGATCACTTGGTCCTTCTTAGGTTCAAGTTTATTTTTCACATCGTTTTTAAACTTGTTTCTTTTGAAGAATTTTTTAAACTTTCTTGTCAAAAGTGCCAAGTCATCATCACAGTCCTCATCACTTGAGTTTTCTCTCAAGTGGCATTCAGAAGTTTTAAGTGCCATATCCTTCCTGTTCTTTGGAAGGATGTCTTCTTGCTCTTCATGAGCTTTGCAAGTCATTTCGTAGGTCATTAATGACCCGATTAGTTCTTCAAGAGGGAAATTTCGCAGATCTTTTGCCTCTTGAATGGCGGTGACTTTAGGATCCCAACTCTTAGGAAGGGATCTTAGTATCTTATTAACAAGCTCAAAATCCGAAAAGCTCTTTCCGAGTCCTTTTAGACCGTTGACGACATCCGTGAAACGGGTAAACATGTCGCCAATGGTTTCACTCGGTTTCATTCGAAAAAGTTCAAAAGAATGCAGCAACAGATTGATTTTTGACTCTTTCACTCTACTTGTGCCCTCGTGGGTCACTTCAAGTGTGTGCCAAATATCAAAAGCAGTTTCGCAAGTTGAAACGCGATTAAACTCGTTTTTATCAAGTGCGCAAAATAAGGCATTCATAGCCTTTGCATTAAGAGCGAAAGCCTTCTTCTCCAAATCGTTCCAATCGATCATTGGAAGAGAAGATTTTGAAAATCCATTTTCAACAAGGTTCCATAGTTCAAAATCCATAGAAATAAGAAAGATCCTCATTCGGGTCTTCCAGTAAGTGTAGTCCGTTCCACTGAACATGGGTGGACGTGTAATCGAATGGCCCTCTTGGTTTCCGGCGTATGCCATCTCTCTTGGGTTTTAATCCTTTAGAGAGTTAACCTTGCTCTGATACCAATTGTTAGGATCGAGAGCATTAAGAGGGGGGGGGGGTGAATTAGTGCAGCGGAAATCTTATATTAATTTAAAAACCAAAAGCTGCGTTCGTTCAAAAACTATTATGATGCAAAAGCAAATTCTCAGTTTGTATCTAAGTGCAGTTTGCGTCTAAGCGCAGATTGCGTTTAAGCGCAGTTTTGCGTCTAAGCGCAGTTTGCGTCTAAACTCAGATTTACGTCTAAATGCAGATTTACGTCTAAACGCAGATTTACGTCTAAACGCAGATTTACATCTAAACGCAGTTTTACGTCTAAACGCAGATTTACGTCTAAACGCAGTTTTACGTCTAAACGCAGTTTTACGTCTAAACGCAGATTTACGTCTAAACGCAGTTTTACGTCTAGACGCAGATTTACGTCTAAACTTTGAAACTCGTTTGTATACTCGCAGAAGGCAGTATGCAGTTGAAATCAAGACGTAAACGTGAACTGAAATCTGATGATTGAGCGAGGAAAGCCGATTTACGTCTGAATGCAGTTTTACGTCTAAATGTTGAAACTCGTTCGTAAAATCATAGAGGATAGATTGCAGTTATTAATAGGATTAAAATGTAAGCGTAAACTGCAAAGAAGCTCGTTCGTAAGAGCACGGAAAACAGTTCTGCAGAATCAAACGTAAACGTAAACTGTAATGTATGAAAATACGAATTTACGTCTGAATGCAGATTTGGAAGAACAACACTTAGAACTTGTTCGTGAAAGCGCAGAGAGCAGTAGTGATGAGGGAGGTTTGCAGTAATGATAAAGTGCTCGAAAATAAACGCAAACCAGAGATTTAGAGTGGTTCGGTCAGCCTTGACCTACTCCACTTTTGGCTTCCTCCACCGATGAGGTTGCCGACGTCAACTAGGTGCCTTCCTTCAATGGGCGAAGGCCAAACTTCCCTCTTACAATTTCTCTCCTTTTGACAGGCTTAGGAGACAACCTTTACAGACCTTTCTCTCCTCACTTTACAATTGAAAGCTTGAAGAACAGAAGGAGGAGACTTAAAGGCTTTACAACACTTTTGAGCTCTTAGAATCACAGAAAAGATCAAGATTTCGGTATAGGTCTGTATCTTTTCAGTGCTGAATGGGTGGGGTATTTATAGGCCCCAACCCAATTCAAAATTCGAGCTCAAAACGATCAAATCGATCAAATCCCAGAATTCTGGGATCAGGCGGTTGCACCTCTTGACTGGAGAGGTGGCACCGCCTGGCAGAGCTCGAAGACTGAGCTCAGCCGATTGCTCTTCTCTGCCAGAGCTCGAAGACTGAGCTCGATGGTTGCATCACCTGGCAGAGCTCGAAGACTGAGCTTGGTGGTTGCATCACCTGGCAGAGCTCGAAATCTGAGCTCGGTGGTTGCATCACCTGGCAGAGCTCGAAACTGAGCTCAGGCTGATGCACCTCTCTGCCAGAGCTCGAAGACTGAGCTTGGTGAATGCATCACCTGGCAGAGCTCGAGACTGAGCTCAGGCTGATGCACCTCTCTGCCAGAGCTCGAAGACTGAGCTCGGTGGTTGCATCGCCTGGCAGAGCTCGGAACTTGAGCTCTGGCGGTGCAACCTCTTGGCTGGGGCGGTTGCACCTCCCAACCCCACAGCCCAGGCGGTTGCACCTCCTGGCTGGGGCGGTTGCACCTCCCAACCCCACAGCCCAGGCGGTTGCACCTCCTGGCTGGGGTGGTTGCACCTCCTGGTGCAATCAGGGTCCGAATGGTTCACTCCATTCGGCCCACTTTGAATCTTTTCAGGGGCCCAATTGCCCCAAGATTAAGCTAATGGGATCACCTCCCATTTTCATGCTTAATCATCATGCTAACTACGATTAACTCTTAAGACAACTTCTGCAGCTTTGCTCCGATGCGTCAATCGCTTCTTCCGGCGAGTTTCCGGCCAACTTCCGTCGATCAACCGATAACCCTCGGTGATCCTTCTGCGGACATCCGGCATACTCCTGGACTTTGCGACGATCCACTTGGCGAGTTCCGACGAGCTTCGCTTGGCAAGCTTCTGGACTTCTCGGATCTGTTCTCGCTGAACCTCCGACGACCGTCCGAACTTCCGTCGAACTCTCGAACTCCCAACGTGATCCTGATCTTGACTCCGGCGCAACACCTGCTGCTTGTCTTACTCTTATCGTAGTTAATCCTGCACACTTATCTCAACACATAGATTAGATAACAAATGACAATTGACTTCATCATCAAAATCCGAGATTCAACAAAAAGAGCTAAATTATGAATCTGAGAACTTATTCATAAGATTTGGGGGATTTGTTCAAAAAAAAAAAATCTAAGGACCTATATGTAAACCCTGAGGACCTAATCATAAATATAATAATACAAGGCTAAACTATAAAATGCACAAAATTACAAATCCCACCGTTTAAGCCTCTCTGCCTTCATTCTTAAGGAACCAGAGAAGGCAGCTATGTGGAAGAATAGGGAAAGAAAGAAAGAAGAAGAGAAAAAAAAGGGGGAAGAAGAAGAAAAAAAAATTGGGGCTTTGAGGTTTCTTACTTAAATCTTCTCAATTGGGGTCATAATTCTCAATGGCAAGTGTTCCGATCGTTCCTATTACAAGCTTTCTAATCTTTCCTATTGCAAGTGTCCTGATCTTTCCTTACTATAATTTTATCTCTACATTTGCTTTGAATATGAGGAACATTGAATTGTTCTAGCCTTGCATTTGATATATCTCCTGTTTAGACGTAACGATTCGAATATGTGCAACTTTTGAGATTCTGACCTTTCTACCTTGTTATGGTTATCACTTCATGTATTGACCTCTGATTTGGACAAAACTTATTTGATCAGAATATAGACTCATAAACCTTTCTTTTGATAGCTTATTTTAAGAATTCGGAGTAAGTTTGTCTGCCCAAACTTTTGTTTCAAATGAGCCTACAGATTTTGCAAAACAGGGATCGTAATTTCTAACCTATTGATACTAAACTGCCTATAAGTCCTGTTGAAAACTTTGATTTATTCAAATCTTATTACATTGGAAACTAGACTTATAGATCTTTCTTTTGATACTTGGATTAAAAGATTTAGAGTCCAAATATCTACTTAGTTATCTATTGAATCCGACCATTTGGATTATGCAAAACAATGATTTTGTTTCTGACCTTTAGTTACTAAATCAATTGTAACTCTTTGTTGGAAACTTCGATTCATATGAGACTTGTTTTATCTGAAAATATATTGAAATATATTTCCACAATATATTTCTGAGTAAATTAAAGCACGATTGATAGTTTGAATCATTTGTTCAATGTGCCTCTTGAATTCTTCCAGAAATCAAGCTTTGGTCGATTTCATATATTCTGATTTCATTCCATTGGAAATTGATATATTTTGGCTTTCTTATTCAATTGACCTTTATATTACTGTTTTGAATTCTTGTATGCTCTTGTCCTACATGTATTTGGATACCTAAATCTGTTATATAAACTTCATGTTTGTATCGTAATGTTTCATATAGACACATGCATTCCGTTGTTCCGCATGTGTTTCCGATATGTCCCAATTTATTGTTCACAATACCCTTTTGTACTCTGGTGTTTGTGGGATTATTTGGACCTTTGCCAGAAATGGTAAAGGGTATGTGCTTAGAGCCCACGATGCTCTAGATTATGTTTGGTGGTCATTCAGAAATGGATGGACCATATTATGTTTGAAATCCCACTGCACCATCTATCTGTTTGATATGAAATTCAGAGCCGACCTAGCACTTGGGCAGGGTGAGAGGGCTCGAGTAGGAAAGGGCTACCCGTGGATGGAGTCGAGAACTCATCACGGCGTGGAGCCACCACTGAGTTAAACCTCACATGCACTATGCTAGGGTATGACGTCTGAGCTTCTGTTTCATATTTTGTATTGATATGCTCCAAAATGTTTCATATGCCATTGATATACTTCAAAATGCTTCACATACCATTGATATGTTCTGAAATGTTCTATTTGTCATTGATATGCTATGGAACATCTCGTACGCTATTGATATGCTCCAATTACTCTATGCTCCATTTGTTATGAACCAAATATGTTATGAATGAAATGACATTTGCGATTCTGTATCTAATGAGATGATATCCTTGAATCTCTTGGATTCTGTCTTGCATTGTGATATCTTGTTTGTTTGAAACTGTCCCTTCTCGTGCTATATATGCTTTGTTACTTGTTGAGCTGTTTTTAGCTCACTCCGTTGTTATATAAATCTTTCAGGTCAGCTTGTCACTCTTTGAGATGTTTGTATTGGGTTGAGGCAGTGGAGAGCTATTCTGAATTATGGGCAAGTCTTGTTGGTTATTATGTTATTGTTGTATAAGCATATTTTGTATATAATGAAATGTTGTCGATGAATCGAAATGGATATACTATGTAAAAGTGTTAGAAGATCTCTCTTATTTGGAATTTCGGAATGTTAAGTCTAGTTTATGATGATATGAACTTGTAGTAAATGGTTGGAGTTTTGATTGTATAAATTACTTAGCTTGTGGATTTATAAATGTTGTTCATGTTTGTTAAGTTGGCTTGGGTTGCCATAAATGTGAATTATCGGGTGACATGATATATGATTATAAATTGCACAGGTTTTATAGATGTGAATTTGATAAAATATTTTTCAATGTCCTCAAATGTTAGTTTGGATCTTGGATTGGTTTGTGTTGAAAATTTTAATATCATCGATATTACTTGAGGGGGCGTGACAGTTCTGAACACAACTTGAAGTGACCTGCAAGAGGAGAACCAACTGGCTTTGCATTGTTCATACTGAATCTTTTCAATATCTTCTTAATGTATTTCTCCTGTGACAACCAAATCTTCTTATTTTTCCTGTCACGGGAAATTGCATAACTAGTATTTGCTTTGCTGGCCCCATGTCCTTCATTGTAAAAGACTCACTTAGCTCCTTCTTCAATCTGTCAATTTTAGACATATCTTTTTCAAGAATAAGCATGTCATCAACATAAAGTAAGAGAATAATAAAATCCTCACCAAACCATTTGATGTACACACAATGATCTGAAGCCATTCTTTTGTATTCATTTTCTATCATAAATGAATCAAACTTTCTGTACCACTATCTTGGAGCTTGCTTTAGCCCATACAAGCTCTTCTTCAATTTGCAGACAAAGTTCTCTTTACCTTTAACTTTGAAGCATTCTGGTTGCTCCAAATAAATTTCCTCCTCCAAATCCCCATGAAGGAAAGTTGTCTTCACATCTAGCTGCTCAACCTCCAAGTCCTGGCTAGCAGCAATACCAAAAGCAACATGAATAGAAGACATTTTAATAACAGGAGAAAAAATCTCTTCAAAGTCAATACCTTTCTTTTGACCAAAGCGCTTTACAACTAATCTAGCTTTGTATTTTGGTTGAGAACAATATTCTTGAGTTTTCAACCTGAAAACTCACTTGTTCTTCAAGGCCTTCATTCCATTTGGTAGTAGCACCAAATCATAAGTGTGGTTCTTCTGAAAAGCATCCATCTCTTCCTGCATAGCAACTAACCACTTCTCTTTCTGCTCACTTTCAACTGCTTCCTGATAACTCTCTGGTTCACCTGCATCAGTAAGCATCATATACTCACATGTAGAGTATCTTCTGGAAGGTTGACGTTGTCTAGAAGATATTCTCAACTGAGTTTCTGTTGGAACTTGCTCTCCTACTTCTTCTTATTCAACATTTCCTGCAGGTAGATTAACGTCAGGCTCTACAACATCTTCCTGCACATCTCCCCCATCACACTGATATACTAGAGGAATAACTGGGTCACAATCTGCTAATCCTTCTGCAGAAGTATTAGCTAGTGCATTCTTCTTCAAATCTTCAAAAGTTTGATCCTCAAAGAAGACTACATCTCTGCTTCTAAACACCTTCTGCTTTTCTAGATCCTAAAGCCTATAACCAAAATGATCATGTGAGTAACCAAGAAAAATACATTCTTTAGTCTTACCATCCAGCTTGGACCTCTCATTATCTGGAACATGTGCAAATGCACGACAACCAAACACTCTCAAATGCTTGTAGGAAAAATCTTTCCCTGACCATACATACTCTGCAACATCACCATCTAGGGTTGTACATGGTGATAAGTTGATCACATCAACTGCAGTCCTCAAAGCTTCATCCCAAAACCTTTTGGGTAGCTTGACTTGTGAAAGCATACATCTGATCTTTTCCATGATGGTGCGGTTCATCTTCTTTGCAATTGCATTATGCTAAGGTGTACCAGGAACTGTCATCTCATGTTGGATCCCATATGACCTGCAATAGTCATTAAACAATCCTGTATACTCACCACCATTATCTGATCTTATATATTTCAATTTCCTTTCTGTCTCCCTTTAAACTCTAGCATGAACTTCTTTGAAGACATTAATCACCTGATCTTTAGTCTTCAAAGCATAGGCCCAAACTTTCCTGGAAAAATCATCTATAAAAGTGATAAAATAAAGTGCACCACTTATACCAAGAACATCAACAGATCCACCATGAGTTTTTGTCCTCAAAGGACCACATACATCTGTATAAACATGGTCTAAGACATGCATTTTTCTAGACAAAGCAGGACTAGCAACTGAAACTCTATGTTGTTTACCTGCCAAACAATCAATACAAGGGTTCAGATGTATACCTTTGAGGTATGGTAATACCTTTCTCTTGGAAAGAGCTTGCAGCCCTTTCTCGCTCATGTGTCCCAATCGCCTATGCCACAACTCCATGTTGAAGTTTTTTCTGTAGCATTTAATTGCTCACCATAAACTTTAGCCTGCAACCTATACAAAGTATGGCATTTCTTTCCACTAGCTATAACAAGAGAACCCTTATTGAGCTTCCATTGCCCTTTGTAAAATCTGCTATCATAGTCTTCATCATCTAGCCTTCCAACTAAAATTAAATTCAGCATCAAGTCAACCACATACCTCACATCCTTAAGCACCAACTTGCAGCCAAGGTTGGTCTTTAAATGGATATCACCCATGCCTATGATGTCTGTTGTGCCATAGTTGCCCATCTTGATAACACCAAAATTTTCAGACCTATATGTAGCAAAAAACTCCCTCCGTGGTGTAGCATGATAAGAAGCACTAGTGTCAATCATCTATTCAAGGTCCTGACACACACAAGAAAAAATATCATCAGAAGGAGACAAAATCAAATAATCACCACCCTGCATTGTAGTTGTGATATTATCTTTTGACTCTATAGACTCCCCTTCTTTTCCCTTTTTCTTGCTCTTCTTATGTTACTTACATTGGTTCTTGTAATGTCCTTTCTCACCACAATTATAGCAAACAATATCTTTTCTTGATCTTGACTTATTTCTACCCATTCGTGAACTACTTCTAGACTTTGACCTTCCTCTGTTCTCTGAGATAAGTGCCTATGAATCATTCTGAGATGTTGCCGAACTCTTTCTTCTCAACTCCTCATTCAACAAACTGCTTGTTACTTGACTCATAGTGACAACACCATCTGGCGCAGAATTACTGAGGGAAACCACCAGTGTCTCCCAACTTTCTGGTAATGAACTGAGAAGTAACAATGCGGAAACCACCAGTGTCTCCCAACTTTCTGGTAATGAACTGAGAAGTAACAATGCCTGCAACTCATCATCAAGAGACATTTTCATAGAGGATAACTGGTTAGTAATACTTTGTATTTCATTCAAATGTTCAGCAATAGAAGCACCCTCTCTATATTTTAGGTCACAAGTTTTCTGATAAAAAAAGCTTTGTTGCTAGGTGTTTTTCTTTCATAAGACTTTCCAACATTTTCCAAAGAGAATATATAGAAATTTCAGTAGAAACATAGTGAAAGACACTATCATCAAGCCACTGTCGAATAAATCCAATTATTTTTCGATCTAACCTCTTCCACTCATCATTTGTTATAGTTATAGGTTTTGCACTATCCCCCTGCAAAGGTCCATACAAATCTTTGCAATACAAAAGATCTTCCATTCTTGGTTTCCATATCATCCAATTGTTTCCATTTAAACTAATCATGGGAGAAACATTACTGGCCTCCATGTTCAAATACAAAATTTAAATCACCAAAATCCCTTGCTCTGATACCAGTTGATGGGGATATAAACAGGAATAACCTTTGTATATGAACAAATACTAGAAGACCATAATACGCAACGGAATTAAATGTCACCATAATCAAATAGAACACCAAGATATACGTGGAAAACCCCTTCAATGGGAAGGGTAAAAAACACAGGATAAACGAGAGATAATCCACTATGAGAATAATGAATATACAAATCTCAATCTCTTGCCCTAAACCCTAGCAACAATCACAAGAGAATAACTAGGATATAAGAATTACGTCACTACCTACAATATCTAAAACCTCCCAAGTAATCACAGCAAGAGTCTACTATAGATTTGATCTAACCTGAGATAAGAACACTACTAGATGATTGAGAGCAATCTCTCTGCGTTGTCCTTGTCTTCTTCCCATTCTTTCTCTTCATTTTCTGCCTTGTTTTCCTCCTTTTCTTTGGAATCCCATGGCTATTTTTTTCTCCCACATTGCTGCCCTATTTATGCCTTTTTCTACCTCCAAAACAGAGCCACCACACCCCCCTAATGTTAATTAGGGTTAGGTTAAGAGGGGGTAAGCTGTGGGCTGCCCAAGCCCACTATGGGCTAAATTTATGGGCTGCCAGCCCAACAATATATTAGGATCGGAGCGGCACTAAGAGGGGGGGGTGAATTAGTGCAGCAGATTAAAACGTCGATTTTGACAAAATCTTTCGTACGATAAAAAAACTGAACTTGAAAAGCTTAATAACGTAGAAGCGTATGGAAGCGTAGTGACTAAGTAAAGTAGTTTGCAGTATGTAAATGGCAAGAACAAAATGCAAACCAGAGAAGATGGTAGTTTATAGTGGTTCGGTCAATCGTGACCTACATCCACTCCTCCGATTCCTCTTCCGTCGAGGCCACCGGCAACCACTAATGATCTTCCTTTACTAGGTGAAGATCAACCTCCTTCTTACACCCCTCTTACAACCTCTTACAAGTGGTTCACCCTTTTACAAAGATTTCAATGAATAGAAGGAGGTGAACACTCAAGCTATTGAAAACAAGACTTTTCCTAAGGCTTTTCTCAACTTCTAGCTTCTCAAAAGGTTGTATTCTCTGCTGAGAAATGAGGGGTATTTATAGGCCTCAAGAGGATTCAAATTTGGGCTCAAAAAATTTGAATTCTCTTATGTTCCCGATGCTGGCGGTGCCACCGCCCAACCAAGCGGTGCCACCACCCAACGCTCGGGTGCTGGGCGGTGCAACCGCCCAGCCCAGGCGGTGTCACCGCCCAGCTCTCGGGTGTTAGGCGGTGTCACCGCCCAGCTCTCGGGTGCTGGGCGGTGTCACCGCTTAGGCCAAATCAGCTCACTGGTTGGGCTCCAAACTTGGCCCAAACCAGTCCGAACTCGGGCCCAATTGGTCCCTACTTGGGTTATAGGATTACCACCTAATTTTAACCCTAATTAACATGCTAACTACGAATTTAAAGACATTTTCTAAGCTATTACAAAGTTCGTAATTCAAGACTTCTTCCGGCGAGCTTCCGGCGAACTTCCGGCGGTTTTCCGATAAACTCTCGGAAACCATTCTGCGGACTCCCGACAAGCTCCTAGACTTCACGATTTGATCTTGGCGAGTTCCAACGAGATTATTCGGCAAGCTCTGATATTTCTCGGAGAGCTCCGCGAACTTCCAACGAACCTTCCGGCGAGCTTCCGAAAAATCCTTCGGCAAGCTCCCTACTCATTCTCGGCTAGTTCCGGCAGCATTCCCGACGAACCTTTGGACTTCCGTCGAACTCTCGAACTCCCAACGAATCCTTCGCGCTTGACTCCGATACTTTATTTCGCTTTATGTCTTCATCGTTATTGTAGTTAATCCTGCACACACAAGCCAAAACTCTATTCCGATCTAGACAATTATTACAAAGCGGATTGACATTCTATTACCCGGCATGTCATTGGTTGGCGCTTCGTTCGATTCTTCGGCGCATCATCCTCTCTTGCGGCTTGTTGCCCAATTGATGGTTGACCTTCGCAACCCTGATATCCTTGGTGCAATTCCACTCTCCTTCGCCCGATGCCCAACGTTCGAAGCCTTCTGCCGTCCAATATCTTGATGTGATCTCCTCCGGCGCAACGTCAATTCCTCCTGCGTTAACTGTCTAATCCTGATCGAGTAGACCTGCATCACTCAAAATGCTTTTAAACATCTAAACATAATCAATTAGTTTCATCATCAAAATCCGAGATTCAACACAATAAGGACCGATGAATATTCTATAATAATAAAAAAGATAGATTTCCATACTAATGATTATGTTGATCAAATTGATTTCATATTTGGAGATTGGTTCAAGAAATCTGATAAGATTGGTTTAGACAAATCAGAGTTTTATGATTGATCAAGATAGATAAGGTAGATCAAGCACATAGATGGATATCATGGATTGCATGGCTTATAATTCAGAAAATCTAGAAAAAACTAAATGCAACAACAATATCGAAGGAGATGACATCAAGTTTTAAGACTTTCTATAATATATATTTTTATAAAGTTTAATTTAAGGGGGTTGCTGGAATATTAAATCAAACTTTATGATTAAATAGGATTTTAGTTTAGAAAGTCAAGTCAAGGAGTTGATATAATCGTTGAAGTCAAAGTTTTAAGTTATCCTCTCTATAAATAAGGATGCATGTAATGCTTTAGGAATACAACAAAGAGAAAAGATAAATTAAAACAAAGGCTTAGAGATTCTGAGATATTATAAAGTTTTAATATTCAATATGAGCTTTTAGTTTCGAAGTCTCCTCTATTCTACTTTATTCTTTTTTATGATTTCTAACAAGTGAGAGAGTAGAGGGTGCCTAGTTTTATAGTGCTAGAATCTTACGGACATTAAATTATAATAAGAATATCAATAGAATTATAAATAAATTATATATATTACCCTTACTTAGTGATATAATTTGTAATATCCATACTTTATAAATATAATAAACAACATTCTCATGTTTTCAACTTTTAAAGTTGAAGTACATCCTTTTCAAAAATATTATTTTTTGTGTTCTAGGAAATGTTGGTTGAGCATGCATAAGAATTAATATTTAGTTTAAGTATATTTATAACAAAAAAGGTATGGTCCTTAGTGCAATAGGCTTTTATGTGCTAGTGAATATGACTATGAAGTTAAGTTATGGTAATAAACATACATATAATGACTACAAGTGATGATTGAATTGCAATCAAACTTAAGTAAATCTCAGGTTGAATTAGTTTAAAAATAATTAAAGTAAGAAAGCTTAAATTTGAAACATTATATATGTAGAGGATAATAAGCTATTTAGTTATGGATGGAGTAATGAAAATTTAAATAAAAATATAAATCAAAGAAGTGTGTTATACTAAAAATATTGAGATATATAGGTGAGATTAATTATTGTTATGAGTTATTATAAATCAATAGTTCAAGAGATAAGGTTTTTAATTAAAGCATCTCATGACCTTATTATGCTCCTAATTTTTAGGTGTATCACTCCCTAGAATAATTAAGCATCGAGGAATGTGGCGTTTCACTAACATCCTTATTTTTTAGTTAAATTATGTAAGCACAAGTTTAATTTATTGCATTATAGTGGTCTTATCATATTTGTAACATATTTTGAAAAAATATATTTTTAATGACATAATTATCATTAGCCAGACACGAGCTAAATATGAATTTCTTAATGATATAATTATCACTAGCCAGACATGAGCAAAATATAAATGTATATATTTTGTAAGCATAAAAAATATATGAATTTGAGATAAAAAGATATTGTATCTATGTATAACTAATGATATACGGTATGAAAGTGCATGTGTTTTCTATGACATGCGTTGTTAGAGTACATAGATATATTACGAAATGCAATACATATATATGTTATGACATACGGTGTGGGAATATATATATATATTAAGATGTGCGGCGTGCGAGTGCACATATATATTATGACGTATTGTGTGCGAAAGTGCATATATATATTATGATATGTGGTATAGAAGTCTATGAATTTACTATGTTTCTTTCATATGCATTTAAGCATTTTTAATTATTTTGATATAGAATTTTACCTCTTTATTTTGCATATGATAAGTTAAAAGGTTATGCTTGCTAAAAAAGTCATATGATGATGTGTTTACCTTTAAATATCTTTCGTCGATGAATTTGAAATCTTATATATGTAAAATGATATATGCTTAGCTAAGTAAAGATATAAAGGCTTATACTTACTTTACAAGTAAATATATTACTGATTTTTCACTATTGACCCTATTTTACTAGTGAAGATACTAGTATCCCACCCTAGTGATTGGCCGGGAAGTGAGCACATGCGAGCAAATATAGACGATGAGCTATAGATATTTGTATGTTTATAACTTTTAAACATGTTGTATGAGTGTGTTTTTCTTTTAGTAAAAGGGTCTGATTATGTGTATGTGTCAAAATCACTATGTACATTAGGAATCTTATCATTTTATTTAGTAAATTAGTATATTTTCATTTAAAGATTATCTATTCTTTCTTTACACTCCTAACGATAACAGTAAGAGAATTCGAGAGTAACATCCTATTTTACTCATGCATGTAGGGTTTAGGTGAGATTCAGAATAGAATGTTATTGGATGTTGATGTCTTGGGAGACGAAGTGTGATTGCTGAGTCGACCGACATGGATGTCATAGGGCACACGATAAAATATATGTCTTGAGGTTGTAGGCCATTAAAGACATACTCTATATGGCACTTGATGATCTAGTTACAGAGAGAATTCTTCCTAAGATGATAGCTTATCTTCTCTACCCGAGAGAAACCAACAATCTGTACGAAACATAAGATAAGAGGATAGAAAAACTAGGAAAACTTTAGATAAGTGGAAGAAGCTAACCAACCATACGAAGAAGATAAAAGTTGGTAGGCCACCGAGCTTGACCACTCGGCATCAATCTGATCCTTTGAGATTAATAAAAAGTTAAAAGAGCCATGAGACATATATCTTGTCGACGAATTTGGCGTGATGCATGTTTAGATTCTGCGGCTCGTTATCATGACTGCTTTCTTTCCTATGCTAATGGGTGCAATCTAAAGCTGGTGGGCTGATTCATCAAGCACGAATCTGAAAGATTACATGACGTGGCTTACATCGGGCCTCACCGCATGCTCTCTCGATCGCGCGCTTTCTATGCAGAAGGCGGTCAAGAACGAAACCGCTCTTCTCCCGCCCCATCTTCTCCCCCACGAAGGCTATTTATCCTCTCTAGGAAGTCTGTCTTCTCCCGCTCGTCTCCCTCTTGGTCTTCGAATTCTTTCGGCGAAGGTTATTTCTCGTTGGGCGGCGGAAGGCGATCAAGAACCAAGCCTGTCTTCTGCCCCGCTCGTCTCCCTCTTCGTCTTCTCCCGACCAAGGTTGTTTCTCCTTCTCTCGCGCGCAAGTTGGCTGGCGGAATTCGATCAAGAAGGATCAACAATGAAGCTCTCCGTTCTCCCTGCTCATCTCCCTCTTTGGCTTCGTCTTCGTCTTCGTCTTCCTTTGCCTGCGCCTGCAAGCCTCCTCCGCTGCCTCCTCCGGATCCCTGTCCGAGTGCGATGGCGGCCATGCTAATGGGTCCCATCTAAAGCTGGTGGGATAATTCATCAGGCACGAATCTCAAAGATAACATGACGTTGCTTCTTACATAGGGCCTCACCGCACGCTCTCTCACTCGCTCGCTTTCTATGCGGAAGGCGGTCAAGAACGAAACCGCTAACCTCCCCCACGACAGCTATATATCCTCTCTCTCTCTCTGGCGGAAGGTGATCAAGAAGGAAGTCTGTCTTCTCTCGGCGACGATTATTTCTCCTCTCTCGCTCTCCTCTGTCAATCTCGTTGGCTAGCGAAAGGCGATCAAGAACCTAGCCCGTCTTCTCCCCCGCTCGTCTTCGTCTTCTCCCTGCCGAGGTTGTTTCTCCTTCTCTCGCGTGCGCGTTGGCCGGCGGAATTGGATCAAGAATGAAGCTCTCCTTCTCCCCGCTCGTCTCCCTCTTCGGCTTCGTCTTCCAATGCCTGCGCCTGCAAGCCTGCTCCACTAGAATGCTTCCTCCTCCGGATCCCTGTCCGAGTGCGATGGCGGCCATGCGATTTTGCTTGCCCCACTTGGCGAAGTCGCCTCCTCTGTTCTGGCACGCCTACCCTGCCCCGACCTTACAATGCTGCGCGGCCTTCTCCGCCGCCATCGAAGGTCCCGAGGCCGCCTGCCTATGCCTTCTGGTCCATCAGAAAGCATTCTTGGGGAAGCCGATCGACGCTTCACGCCTCTTCTCCCTCCCCGCCGCCTGCGGGAACCCGGTCGACGCCTTCGCCACTGAGATCTGCCAAGATTCTGCTCCTCGTGCATCTCCGACTCCTCCCGCTGCCGCTCCGGCCTCCCGTTTTAACCTCAGGTTAACATTAACAATTTATTTGCCCGCATCTGTAGTTGTCATTCTTGTTTTGGCGATACTGATTGCTCGTTTCTGGAACTCTTGTGCCGAATTGTTTGTGTGCTTTCGGGTTGATTCTAAATCTTGATTCTTAGGTGCTGGTTGCATTTGATGTCTTTTTTGTAGTCGCTGGTCTCTGCTTTCGAGTTCTTTCTTCTTGTGTTCTTCCGTTGGGATCTTGCATGTGTCTTCGAAAACGTACACTGGTTTCTTGGATTCTAGATTCTGCATGGGTTCTTTAATTCGCTACTACACTAGTTTCTTGGTTCCTTCTTTCTTCCGTTTGTTTTTTCAGTTGCATGCATAATCGTCTTCTTTGCTCATGATGTTTCTTTGTTCATGGTATTCGGCTGCATGATCTCGTTGGACACACTCTCTTCATACATTCTAGAGTTTGCATCGTGTCTTGGTTTTCTCGGAGTTTATTGTAGCCATATTAGAAATTTCTAAATGAGTAACTTCTTCGGCGTAATCATTCAGGAGGACCACAATCGATGTATCATTTGGGTCGACCCTCTTTATTTCTTTGCGCCGTCATTTATGAGCAAACTCATTATAAGTTTCATTGATTTCTTTCTCATATTATTTTTTTGAAGAATTATCATACCAGTTTTGTGTTGGTTTTACATTGGATACACATGAATGTTGATTCTACTCGAACTTTATTTTCATCGTAAATCGCATTATTCGTTTTGAGTTTGACAAACATATAAGCAAGTGGAATTCTTTTTTGGAGTTGATTTGAGATGGAGCATCAAGTAAGGGCCTAGCTCGGGCTGTGAGCTTTTCTTTCTTTTTTTTTCCTTTACCAGACCCGGGTTGTGGGTAAAGAAATCGGTTGAGCCTCCCCTTGGGTAGGCTCACGGAGGGTTTTTTCACCCTAACTTTTCTGGTTAGGGTTTTTCCCTCCAACGAGGTTTTGCCTTGATCTATTATTCGATCGAGGATTTCCTCGGATTAAAAATTGCATATTACAAATAATATGGATCGAAAGAAATTCTATCATTTGAATACAAATATTGTGGCTTCCTAATGAATTCATTATATAGAAATAAATATTTTCTAAACATATGAGATGTCTAAAGTATTTAGAGTCGACTTCTTAAAGCATGAAAAATGGCTTGAATATATGTAATAATATATTTATCATTTGAAAATTATTTTCTGTGATCTATGGCTATGGTTACTTCTAATTTGTACAAAAAAAAAAAATACAAATTCCTTATCTTACCAAAGCAAAATATTTTCTTGCAACAATAACTTTAACTATTATTTGGCGAAGCAAGTTTAAACTTTAATACTAATCTAAGATGCCATCCACCTTCAACAACATGATCATCTACCCATGAAGAATTAATAGTTAAAGTCAACTAAGAACTCTCATGCATACCTTGTGTATCCCATATCTATCCAGTGCTACTTGCGCATCCATTTTACATGACAAACTTTCAACAGGAGAACGACGAAAACTAAAAATTTAAGATAGACGCGTCCGTCCGTTAAACAATAAAATCAACCATAACTATTTAATTTGGTAGAATAAGGTTACAACTTTGACAAGCAAATCATTCCCTAAGAAAAGAATGTGTTCCCTCCCCTCCATGTCACGGGCTTAGTTGGAATTGCCTAAGTCGGGTGGCACTCTTGCGGTAAAAACACGAACTTAGCTTGCATTGCCTAAGTCGCGAGGCATCCTTGCGGCAAAGACGCTAACTTAGCTTGTGTTGCCTAAGTCACTCTTCGCACTTGTGATTTGTGTCCGTAAATATTAGCCCACTTGCAACCTCTTGCAGGTCCCGAAGGACCTGTAAAAGAGAAAGTTGATTAGTTCGAAAAATGAACGACGGATAAGTCCCGACGTCTCGCGAAAAGGGGAAGCTTTACAAGCAATTCAGCGAGCACCTTGGGTGCACAAGAGAAAAGAGAGAGGGGGAAAACAAGGACTTTAGAAGGTTGAACGAATAGCTACAAGTCCACAAACAGCTGCTCACTGGTTGTCGGGCACGATAACAAGTTTCCGTCAAGGTAACGTGCGAACTTGCGAAAGATTATTCAATGCCCAACACTATACCAAAGCCCTATCCCCCATAGTGCCACCCGGGGGGTTCTAGGGTGCTGAGATGGCTGACGTTTCGTGTGCAGCAGAGGGCTAAAAAAAATAGCTCGTGGCACGTGAAAACGGAGATGTTTTGCTCGGTTCGATGAGCGATCGCACTGTAGCAATGCAACTTGTTCGAACTTATATTTTTACAAGTAAAAGGACTTAAAACCAAACCAAAACATGCTGTCAAACAGTTGTACATGTAGATGAGAGCGGCAAACGGTTCATTGAACAGAGTTTTTATGGGCGGATGATGATCGTTTGTGACATTCTCCCCCACTCAAACTGTCGATGCCCTCATCGACGCTTGTTGAGATGGAGCATCATGAAGGATTTTTTTCACCCTAACATTTCTGGTTGGGGTTTTTCCCACCAACGAGATTTTGCCTTGATCTATTATTTAATTGAGGATTTTCTCGGATTAAAAATTGTATATTCCAAATATTATGGATGGAAAGAAATTCTATCATTTTAATAAAAATATTATGGCTTCCTAATGCATTTATTATATAGAAATAAATATTTTCTAAACATATGAGATGTCTCAAGTATTTAGAGTCGACTTCTTAAAGAATGAAAAATGGCTTGAATATATGTAATAATATATTTATCATTAAAAAAATATTTTTTGTGATCTATGGCTATGGTTAATTCTAATTTGTACAAAAAAAAAACACAAATTCCTTATCCTACCAAATTAAAATATTTTCTTGCAACAATAACTTTAATTATTATTTGGCGAAGAAAGTTTAAACTTTAATACTAATCTAAGATGCCATCCACCTTCAACAACATGATCATCTACCCATGAAGAATTAATAGTTAAAGTCAACTAAAAACTCTCAAGCATACCTTGTCTATCTCATACTTATCTCGTGCTACTTGCGCATCCTTTTTACATGACAAACATTCAACAGGAGAACGACGAAAACTAAAAATTTAAGATAGACACGTCCGTCCGTTAAACAATAAAATCAACCACAACTATTTAATTTGGTAGAATGAGGTTACAACTTTGACAAGCAAATCATTCCCAAAGAAAAGTATGTGTTCTCCTCCAAGAGAAAAGAAAAGAAAACACTAAGAGAATGGAAAAATTACTTAAGTTTACTGCCCTCAAAATCATTCCCTAAGAAAAGAATGTGTTCCCTCCCCTCCATGTCACGGGCTTAGTTGGAATTGCCTAAGTCGGGTGGCACTCTTGCGGTAAAAACACGAACTTAGCTTGCATTGCCTAAGTCGCGAGGCATC
The DNA here is from genome assembly GCF_036884655.1 of Musa acuminata AAA Group. NCBI lineage: Eukaryota > Viridiplantae > Streptophyta > Magnoliopsida > Zingiberales > Musaceae > Musa > Musa acuminata. The sequence goes on along the minus strand of NC_088331.1, from coordinate 29,474,463 downwards.
CTTGCGGCAAAGACGCTAACTTAGCTTGTGTTGCCTAAGTCACTCTTCGCACTTGTGATTTGCGTCCTTAAATATTAGCCCACTTGCAACCTCTTGCAGGTCCCGAAGGACCTGTAAAAGAGAAAGTTGATTAGTTCGAAAAATGAACGACGGATAAGTCCCGACGTCTCGCGAAAAGGGGAAGCTTTACAAGCAATTCAGCGAGCACCTTGGGTGCACAAGAGAAAAGAGAGAGGGGGAAAACAAGGACTTTAGAAGGTTGAACGAATAGCTACAAGTCCACAAACAGCTGCTCACTGGTTGTCGGGCACGATAACAAGTTTCCGTCAAGGTAACGTGCGAACTTGCGAAAGATTATTCAATGCCCGACACTATACCAAAGCCCCATCCCCCATGGTGCCACCCGGGGGGTTCTAGGGTGCTGAGATGGCTGACGTTTCGTGTGCAGCAGAGGGCTAAAAAAAATAGCTCGTGGCACGTGAAAACGGAGCTGTTTTGCTCGGTTCGATGAGCGATCGCACTGTAGCAATGCAACTTGTTCGAACTTATATTTTTACAAGTAAAAGGACTTAAAACCAAACCAAAACATGCTGTCAAACAGTTGTACATGTAGATGAGAGCGGCAAACGGTTCATTGAACAGAGTTTTTATGGGCGGATGATGATCGTTTGTGACATTCTCCCCCACTCAAACTGTCGATGCCCTCATCGACGCTTGTTGAGATGGAGCATCATGAAGGATTTTTTTCACCCTAACATTTCTGGTTGGGGTTTTTCCCACCAACGAGATTTTGCCTTGATCTATTATTTAATTGAGGATTTCCTCGGATTAAAAATTGTATATTCCAAATATTATGGATGGAAAGAAATTCTATCATTTTAATAAAAATATTATGGCTTCCTAATGCATTTATTATATAGAAATAAATATTTTCTAAACATATGAGATGTCTCAAGTATTTAGAGTCGACTTCTTAAAGAATGAAAAATGGCTTGAATATATGTAATAATATATTTATCATTAAAAAAATATTTTTTGTGATCTATGGCTATGGTTAATTCTAATTTGTACAAAAAAAAAACACAAATTCCTTATCCTACCAAATTAAAATATTTTCTTGCAACAATAACTTTAATTATTATTTGGCGAAGAAAGTTTAAACTTTAATACTAATCTAAGATGCCATCCACCTTCAACAACATGATCATCTACCCATGAAGAATTAATAGTTAAAGTCAACTAAAAACTCTCAAGCATACCTTGTCTATCTCATACTTATCTCGTGCTACTTGCGCATCCTTTTTACATGACAAACATTCAACAGGAGAACGACGAAAACTAAAAATTTAAGATAGACACGTCCGTCCGTTAAACAATAAAATCAACCACAACTATTTAATTTGGTAGAATGAGGTTACAACTTTGACAAGCAAATCATTCCCAAAGAAAAGTATGTGTTCTCCTCCAAGAGAAAAGAAAAGAAAACACTAAGAGAATGGAAAAATTACTTAAGTTTACTGCCCTCAAAATACATTACTTACATATATAAAACATTATTTAAGTTTGTAATGGACCTATCTTATTGTACTATATATATATATATATATATATATATATTCTAACTTTCTTGTACGTACTATGCATTTTTAATTCCTCATATCTCGGAAGGGAAGTGAAATCTTATAGGAAGATTGTAACTTGAACAGATAGATGGCCAACTATTATTCTCCTACACATCTTTTTTTCTTGTTGGTGGGCCCACAAGTAACCTAACTTCAAAACATGCCGTCGAACATTAAACCACAAAAAAAAGAAAACTTACTAATTAGGCTACGCAGAACCAACTTTTGATGAGGCTTCACTAATTAGGAACGGAACCATCTTTATTTCTTGTAGCTTTGATGCTTGAGCAGTAAAAAATGTATATGACTTATATATATGAACACACATGTATCAATCAATA